>NC_141031.1:6845000-7067500 GCF_052040795.2 Danio rerio
TAAACTCTATCTCCACCTAGACCTTTCAAGCTATGACCATCAAACTCGGGTCAGACCTCCGAACTATTCTGACTCGAGTTGCTATATCCTTTCCGACTGATCCGACTTTCGGTTTCCCGAAAAACGTCCCGGGACCGTCGGAAAAATCCCATAGACGTAACATTGGGTCAAACTTTGTGACCTCATAACTCCGCATCAGAATGTCACACAGACTTCTAACTGGGCTCATTTAACTCAGACTATCAAACTGCCAATGACTGATCACCTTTAAACTTTCTGGCCACGCCCTAGCAACCACTTTTGGACCCTAGAAACCGTCCCATAGACTTCCATTGCAAAAGACTCTCATTGACTTAACATGGGATCAAACTTTGTGAGCTCATAACTCTGCATCAGACTGTCCTACAGACTAATGATTGATCTCATTTAACTCAGTCTAGCCAGCAGCCAATCACTGATGGCCTTTTAACTGTCTAGCCACACCCTAACAACCAGATACTGCACCCTAGCAACTGTCCCATAGACTGCCATTAAAGAGGTTCAGACTGATATTGTCATGCTGCAGTGTGATAGAGACATGGGGGTTGTTTTTAACTGTTCATACTGGCAAGAAGCTTTGATACATCATCAGTCTAAGCTGTCAATCAACTCCATAGCAACAAAACAGATTTACCTAGCAACGATATGGCACCAGCTATATCTCAGCATCAGAACATCGTAGAGAGGCGGGGGTTGGCTTGTTTGACTCATGCTCTTACACCATCTATCTATCTATCTATCTATCTATCTATCTATCTATCTATCTATCTATCTATCTATCTATCTATCTATCTATCTATCTATCTATCTATCTATCTATCTACCTCTTTCTATCTATCTATCTATCTATCTATCTATCTATCTATCTATCTATCTATCTATCTATCTATCTATCTATCTATCTATCTATCTATCTATCTATCTATCTATCTATCTATCTATCTACCTCTTTCTATCTATCTATCTATCTATCTATCTATCTATCTATCTATCTATCTATCTATCTATCTATCTATCTATCTATCTATCTATCTATCTATCTATCTATCTATATATCATGCTAACAACAAGCTAATTCATGCTAGAATCATGCTAGTCACATGCTAATTCATGCTAGAATCATGCTAGTCACATGCTAATTCATGCTAGAATCATGCTAGTTACATGCTAATTCATGCTAGAATCATGCTAGTCACATGTTAATTCATGCTAGAATCATGCCAGTCACATGCTAATTCATACTAGAATCATGCTAACAACATGCTAATTCATGCTAGAATCATGCTAGTCACATGCTAATTCATGCTAGAATCATGCTAACAACATGCTAATTCATGCTAGAATCATGCTAGTAATATGCTAATTCATGTTAGAATCATGCTAACAACATGCTAATTCGTGCTAGAATCATGCTAGTAGCATGCTAATTCATGTTAGAATCATGCTAACAACATGCTAATTCATGCTAGAATCATGCTAGTAACATGCTAATTCATGCTAGAATCATGCTAACAACATGCTAATTCATGCTAGAATCATGCTAGTCACATGCTAATTCATGCTAGAATCATGCTAGTCAAATGCTAATTCATGCTAGAATCGTGCTAACAACATGCTAATTCATGCTAGAATCATGCTAGTAACATGCTAATTCATGCTAGAATCATGCTAACAACATGCTACTTCATGCTAGAATCATGCTAACAACATGCTAATTCATGCTAGAATCATGCTAGTCACATGCTAATTCATGCTAGAATCATGCTAGTCACATGCTAATTCATGCTAGAATCATGCTAGTCAAATGCTAATTCATGCTAGAATCGTGCTAACAACATGCTAATTCATGCTAGAATCATGCTAGTAACATGCTAATTCATGCTAGAATCATGCTAACAACATGCTACTTCATGCTAGAATCATGCTAGTAACATGCTAATTCATGCTAGAATCATGCTAACAACATGCTAATTCATGCTAGAATCATGCTAACAACATGCTAATTCATGCTAGAATCATGCTAATTCATGCTAGAATCATGCTAGTGAAATGCTAATTCATGCTAGAATCATGCTAACAACATGCTAATTCATGCTAGAATCATGCTAGTAACATGCTAATTCATGTTAGAATCATGCTAACAACATGCTAATTCATGCTAGAATCATGCTAGTAACATGCTGATTCATGCTAGAAGCATGCTAACAACATGCTAATTTATGCTAGAATCATGCTAGTAGCATGCTAATTCATGCTAGAATCTTGCTAGTAACATGCTAAATCATGCTAGAATCATGCTAACAACATGCTAATTCATGCTAGAATCATGCTAACAACATGCTAATTCATGCTAGAATTGTGCTAATTCATGCTAAAATCATGCTAGTAACATGCTAATTCATGCTAGAATCATGCTAGTAACATGCTAATTCATGCTAGAATCGTGCTAACAACATGCTAATTCATGTTAAAATCATGCTAACAACATGCTAATTATTGCTAAAATCATGCTAGTAACATGCTAATTCATGCTAAAATCATGCTAACAACATGCTAATTCATGCTAAAATCATGCTAGTAACATGCTAATTCATGCTAGAATCATGCTAACAACATGCTATTTCACGTTAAAATCATGGTAATAACATGCTAATCTATCTATCTATCTATCTATCTATCTATCTATCTATCTATCTATCTATCTATCTATCTATCTATCTATCTATCTATCTTTTCATACTTTTTAAAACTGTTTAAACTAAATAAACTATTACCGTCAGGCTTTCACAAGCCAGCCTCAAAGTTTGTTCTCAAACTTTAAGAATCTAGTTATATTTTCTTCTTCTGAGACTAAAAATTAAACTCTATCTCGTCCTTGGCCTTTCAAGCCATGACCATCAAACTCGGGTCAGACCTCCGAACTATTCTGACTCGAGTTGCTATATCCTTTCCGACTGATCCGACTTTCGGTTTTCCGAAAAATGTCCCGGGACCGTCGGAAAAATCCCATAGACGTAACATTGGATCAAACTTTGTGACCTCATAACTCCGCATCAGAATGTCACACAGACTTCTAACTGGGCTCATTTAACTCAGACTATCAAACTGCCAATGACTGATCACCTTTAAACTTTCTGGCCACGCCCTAGCAACCACTTTTGGACCCTAGAAACCGTCCCATAGACTTCCATTGCAAAAGACTCTCATTGACTTTACATTGCATCAAACTTTGTGAGCTCATAACTCTGCATCAGACTGTCGTACAGAATAATGGCTGAGCTCATTTAACTCAGTCTAGCCAGCAGCCAATCACTGATGGCCTTTTAACTTTCTAGCCACACCCTAACAACCAGATACTGCACCCTAGCAACTGTCCCATAGACTGCCATTAAAGATTTTCAGACTGATATTGTCATGCTGCAGTGTGATAGAGACATGGGGGTTGTTTTTAACTGTTCATACTGGCAAGAAGCTTTGATACATCATCAGTCTAAGCTGTCAATCAACTCCATAGCAACAAAACAGACTAACCTAGCAACGATATAACAGCAGCTATATCTCAGCATCAGAACATCGTAGAGAGGTGGGGGTTGGCTTGTTTGAATCAGGCTCGCACACTATCTATCTATCTATCTATCTATCTATCTATCTATCTATCTATCTATCTATCTATCTATCTATCTATCTATCTATTTATCTATCTATCTATCTATCTATCTATCTATCTATCTATCTATCTATCTATCTATCCATCATGCTAACAGCATGCTAATTCATGCTAGAATCATGCTAGTTACATGCTAATTCATGCTAGAATCATGCTAGTCACATGCTAATTCATGCTAGAATCATGCTAGTCACATGCTAATTCATGCCAGAATCATGCTAACAACATGCTAATTCCTGCTAGAATCATGCTAATTCATGCTAAAATCATGCTAGTAACATGCTGATGCTAGTAACAAGCTAATTCATGCTAACAACATGCTAAATCATGCTAGTAACATGCTAATTCATGCTAGAATCATGCTAGTAACATGCTAATTCATACTAGAATCGTGCTAGTAACATGCTAATTCATGCTAGAATCATGCTAACAACATGCTAATTCATGCTAGAATCATGCTTATTCAAGCTAAAATCATGCTAGTAACATGCTAATTCATGCTAGAATTGTGCTAACAGCATGCTAATTCATGCTAGAATCATGTTAGTAACATGCTAATTCATGATAGAATCGTGCTAGTAACATGCTAATTCATGCTAGAATTGTGCTAACAGCATGCTAATTCATGCTAGAATCATGCTAGTAACATGTTAATTCATGCTAGAATCGTGCTAACAACATGCTAATTCGTGCTAGAATCATGCTAGTTACATGCTAATTCATGCTAGAATCATGCTAGTAACATGCTAATTCATGCTAGAATCATGCTAGTAACATGCTAAATCATGCTAGAATCATGCTAACAACATGATAATTCATGCTAGAATCATGCTAATTAATGCTAAATTTATGCTAGTAACATGCTACTTCATGCTAGAATCGTGCTAGTAACATGGTAATTCATGCTAGAATCGTGCTAACAACATGCTAATTCATGCTAGAATCGTGCTAGTAACATGCTAATTCATGCTAGAATCGTGCTAGTAACATGCTAATTCATGCTAGAATCGTGCTAGTAACATGTTAATTCATGCTAGAAACGTGCTAGTAACATGCTAATTCATGCTAAAATCATGCTAGTAACATGCTAATTCATGCTAGAATCATGTTAACAACATGTTAATTCATGTTAAAATCATGCTAGTTACATGCAAATTCATGCTAGAATTATGCTAGCAATATGCTAATTCATGCTAGAATCATGCTAACAACATGCTAATTCATGCTAGAATCATGCTAACAACATGCTAATTCACGCTAGAATCATGCTAACAACATGCTAATTCACGTTAGAATCATGCTAATACCATGCTAATCTATCTATCTATCTATCTATCTATCTATCTATCTATCTATCTATCTATCTATCTATCTATCTATCTATCTATCTATCTATCTATCTATCTATCTATCTATCTATCTATCTATCTATCTTTTCATTCTTTTTAAAACTGTTTAAACTAAATAAACTATTACCGTCAGGCTTTCACAAGCCAGCCTCAAAGTTTGTTCTCAAACTTTAAGAATCTTTTTTATTATTATTCTTCTTCTGAGACTAAAAATTAAACTCTATCTCGTCCTAGGCCTTTCAAGCTATGACCATCAAACTCGGGTCAGACCTCCGAACTATTCTGACTCGAGTTGCTATATCCTTTCCGACTGATCCGACTTTCGGTTTCCCGAAAAACGTCCCGGGACCGTCGGAAAAATCCCATAGACGTAACATTGGATCAAACTTTGTGACCTCATAACTCCGCATCAGAATGTCACACAGACTTCTAACTGGGCTCATTTAACTCAGACTACCAAACTGCCAATGACTGATCACCTTTAAACTTTCTGGCCACGCCCTAGCAACCACTTTTGGACCCTAGAAACCGTCCCATAGACTTCCATTGCAAAAGACTCTCATTGACTTTACATGGGATCAAACTTTGTGAGCTCATAACTCTGCATCAGAGTGTCCTACAGACTAATGATTGAGCTCATTTAACTCAGTCTAGCCAGCAGCCAATCACTGATGGCTTTTTAACCTTCCAGCCACACCCTAACAACCAGATACTGCACCCTAGCAACTGTCCCATAGACTGCCATTAAAGAGGTTCAGACTGATATTGTCATGCTGCAGTGTGATAGAGACATGGGGGTTGTTTTTAACTGTTCATACGGGCAAGAAGCTTTGATACATCATCAGTCTAAGCTGTCAATCAACTCCATAGCAACAAAACAGACTAACCTAGCAACGATATAACAGCAGCTATATCTCAGCATCAGAACATCGTAGAGAGGCGGGGGTTGGCTTGTTTGAATCAGGCTCACACACACACTATCTATCTATCTATCTATCTATCTATCTATCTATCTATCTATCTATCTATCTATCTATCTCTAACTATCTATCTATCTATCTATCTATCTATCTATCTATCTATCTATCTATCTATCTATCTATCTATCTATCTATCTATCTATCTATCTATCTATCTATCTATCTATCTATCTCTAACTATATATCTATCTATCTATCTATCTATCTATCTATCTATCTCTAACTATATATTTATCTATCTATCTATCTATCTATCTATCTATCTATCTATCTATCTATCTATCTATCTATCTATCTATCTATCTATCTATCTATCTATCTATCTATCTATCTATCTATCTATCTATCCATCATGCTAACAGCATGCTAATTCATGCTAGAATCATGCTAGTTACATGCTAATTCATGCTAGAATCATGCTAGTCACATGCTAATTCATGCTAGAATCATGCTAGTCACATGCTAATTCATGCTAGAATCATGCTAGTCACATGCTAATTCATGCTAGAATCATGCTAACAACATGCTAATTCCTGCTAGAATCATGCTAATTCATGCTAAAATCATGCTAGTAATATGCTGATGCTAGTAACATGCTAATTCATGCTAACAACATGTTAAATCATGCTAGAATCATGCAAGTAACATGCTAATTCATGCTAGAATCATGCTAGTCACATGCTAATTCATGCTAGAATCGTGCTAGTAACATGCTAATTCATGCTAGAATCGTGCTAACAACATGCTAATTCATGCTAGAATTATGCTAATTCATGCTAGAATCATGCTAGTAACATGCTAATTCATGCTAGAATCATGCTAGTAACATGCTAAACCATGCTAGAATCATGCTAACAACATGCTAATTCATGCTAGTAACATGCTAATTCATGATAGAATCATGCTAACAACATGCTAATTCATGCTAGAATCATGCTAGTAACATGCTAATTCATGCTAGAATCATGCTAACAACATGCTAATTCATGCTAGAATCATGCTAACAACATGCTAATTCATGCTAGAATCGTGCTAACAACATGCTACTTCATGCTAGAATTATGCTAATTCATGCTAGAATCATGCTAGTAACATGCTAATTCATGCTAGAATCATGCTAGTAACATGCTAATTCATGCTAGAATCATGCTAACAACATGCTAATTCATGTAAGAATCATGCTAGTAACATGCTAATTCATGCTAGAATCGCGCTAGTGACATGCTAATTCATGCTAGAATTGTGCTAACAAGCATGCTAATTCATGCTAGAATCATGCTAACAACATGCTAATTCATGCTAGAATCATGCTAGTAACATGCTAATTCATGCTAGAATCATGCTAGTAACATGCTAATTCATGCTAGAATCGTGCTAACAACATGCTAATTCATGCTGGAATCATGCTAGTAACATGCTAATTCATGTTAAAATCATGCTAGGTACATGCTAATTCATGCTAGAATCATGCTAGTAACATGCTAATTCATGCTAGAATCGTGCTAGTAGCATGCTAATTCATGCTAGAATCGTGCTAACAACATGCTAATTCATGCTAGAATTGTGCTAATTCATGCTAAAATCATGCTAGTAACATGCTAATTCATTTTAAAATCATGCTAGTTACATGCTAATTCATGCTAGAATCGTGCTAGTAACATGCTAATTCATGCTAGAATCGTACTAGTAACATGCTAATTCATACTAGAATCATGCTAGTAACATGCTAATTCATGCTAGAATTATGCTAACAACATGCTAATTCATGCTAGAATCATGCTAGTAACATGCTAATTCATGCTAGAATCGTGCTAACAACATGCTAAATCATGCTAGAATCATGCTAACAACATGCTAAATCATGCTAGAATCATGCTAACAACATGCTAATTCATGCTAGAATCATGCTAACAACATGCTAAAATCATGCTAGTAACATGCTAATTCATGCTAGAATCATGCTAACAACATGCTATTTCACGTTAGAATCATGCTAATACCATGCTAATCTATCTATCTATCTATCTATCTATCTATCTATCTATCTATCTATCTATCTATCTATCTATCTATCTATCTTTTCATACTTTTAAAAACTGTTTAAACTAAATAAACTATTACCGTCAGGCTTTCACAAGCCAGCCTCAAAGTTTGTTCTCAAACTTTAAGAATCTAGTTGTATGTTATACTTTTAATATGGCCATTATCGATTAAAACTGATATTCACCTAAAGAAAGGGTTTCGTATTTTCACTGAAATTGAAAGGAGGCAGTTGTTATCGGCTCCGTTTTGTTATAAATATGCACACAGTGAAGATGACGCTCATATATGCAGCACGACGCCTCAACATTTCTGCTGTCTGTTAAGTTGCTAATATTAAAATGAAAATAGGCAGTTCCTTAAATCATGTTTACATTTTATTGTTGAGAAAGTGAAACAACGTAGCCAGGGTGATGTGAATGAAGTTATAAAGTACACTGTTCCCTTTGAAGATTTACCCGTGTCCTCGGTAGTCTGTTTTCCATATCAAACTGAAAAGAAGAGACTGCAGCCTTGATCAAACTTGCAAAGTTTTAACTTACACGGAGAAGATGCAGGACTGAACTGTGTGTGTTAGGCTACTTAATATTGAGGAAAAGCCCCAATCAGAGAGGCGAATGTCTGCAGCCCCGCCTCCGTTTTCAGATGTCTCCGTTTTCAATCATCCACATTGAGACGGAGCAGCAGCGTTTCAGAATGAAAACGGCCTCTCCAGCGTTTTCGAAATGCTCCGTTTTCGGCGCTCGAGAACTCCGGCGTAGTGTGGACGGATGGCGTAACCGTAGCAAAACTTATGCGTTTTCAAACTAAAACGCATTAGTGTAAACGGGGCCTTAGAGTTCTACAGAGTTCAAGGTGATTATTCTTTTTGTGATAATCATTAATTGAGAGGTCCCTTAACAGATTGGGGTAACAGAATCGGCATGTTAGCAAAGGTGGGAGAGGTGTTGCAGACGAAAGTGACAGCATCTGTGTCATGGTGTGAACGGGGAATGGGAGGGGGGTTGTCAGACGAAAATGAAGAGGAGGGGATCAGATGTGCCAGGTGCCAGATCTGACTTCAGAGGTGCTAGATCCTGCTTGTTCTGGCACAAATTCAGCCCTGAAAACAGCAAATCTATTTATTCATTCAGAAAGGCTTTCAAAACATGTGTCCGTGACCGAAATGCGACCTCAGGTGGACAGTGACAGACTCTGAAATGAGAGGCAGATTCAGAGTTCTGCAAAGTTTCAGGTGATTATTAAATTGAAAGTAATATTATGAACGTAAACATTAGGTGAGTAGGTTACATTGTAACCCTGTGGAGAAGGGTCTGCCTGCAGAGTTGAACTTGCATCTGATTGTCACTCATGTGAACAAGCACCGATTTGCCTTTGATTTCAGGCATTTGTCTACGATTTCTCAAAACCTGTCAGTGAGTCATAATCAGGGCTAAAATCATGCAGTCTGAACTCGGCATAATACTGGCGTCAAAAACAAAAAAATATATGTAAATTTTTTTTTTTTTACAGGACTGTCCTATAATTGATTTTTGATGTGTTTTGACTTTTTATTTCACAGAAACTTTAAGGAAGCTTTAGATAACCAATCAAATAAAGATGCAATGCCGATGATACTTGGGGGAACGTTTCGAGCAAAAACTTGGGGAAATGATGCCGTCAGTGGAAAACCACGTGAGACACAGGGCCACTAATTAGGCCAGTGGGATACAGATACAATATTTTTGCCCATTCTCAATAGGAAAGTTGCCAAGAAGCAATGCTTTGCAATATTGCCCAGCAACATTGTTTAAAAAGTTGCCCTGTGTACCATCAGCATGACACTTAAGTCTTGATATAAGTTAGAAATAGTGAGAGAGAACAGTGTGTGAATTACACATTGACTATTGTGGGGGTTGACTTTTTTCAGTAGTTTTTTCTTTTTTTAAATTTTTCCCAAATAATGTTTAACAGAGCAAGGAAATTTTTTACAGTATGCCTGATAATGTTTTTTCTTCTGAAGAAAGACTTATTTGTTTTATTTTAGCTAGAATAAAAGCAGTTTTTAATTTTTAAGGACAAAATTATTAGACCATTTAAGTTTTTTTTTTCTCGATAGATTACAGCAGTGAATCTCAAAGTAGGGGTCTTGGGACAATGACAAGGGGTCACTTGGTGATTTCCAAATCTCAAATAAATTTGATTTAACTATTTGAATTACCATATTTTATTACATAACATAACATAACCCACAGAAGATAGTTAAGTATTGCATTAAAGAAACAACAACATGCAAGCAAAAATCAGCCATGTATTAAAATAAAATAAAAACATTATATGGTTAATAGACCGTTGCATTTTTGTGTTGTCAATATGGTCATGTTTATATATGCCTATAGTTGTGTCTGCAACATTTACAGTTTAACCACCTTGAAAAATGGTGGTCGCGAGTCACTGACATTGTTACTTTGGGGGTCGTGGGCTGAAAAGTTTGGGAACCCCTGGTCTACAGAACAAACCATCGTTATACAATAACTTGCCTAGTTAACCTAATTAACCTAGTTAAGCTTTTAAATGTCACTTTAAGCTGTATAGAAGTGTCTTGAAAAATATCTAGTCAAATATTATTCACTGTCATCATGACAAAGATAAAATAAATCCGTTATTAAAAAATTAGTTATTAAAACTATTATAATTAAAAATGTGTTGAAAAAAATCTGCTCTCCGTTACACAGAAATTGGGGAAAAAATAAATAGGGGGATCTAATAGTTCAGGGGGGCTAATAATTCTGACTTCAACTGTGTATATATATATATATATATATATATATATATATATATATATATATATGTGTAGTTTTATGAGGTAAAAAAAAAAAAAAAAACGGGGGCCTTTGGATTTGTTATAGCCCCAGAGGCCCAATTGTGTTCTTAATCTGGCCTTGACAATAAGAATCTGCTGCTTTAACTTTTATGAATACCGTCTTGCTTTTTACACCTATCCAGGTACTTTTTGCATTAATTGTATACTCTTTACTTTCCCTTTGATTAAACATTGATGAAATACTCCACACAAATAAGAGAAAACCTAAACATTAACAGAGTTTGTGATGAAAATTTGATTGTTTCTTCATGCAAAATAGGTTTGAGGATTGAAATTAAATCTACTGTATCTGTTTATTTTAGAGCTTTAGTGAAGGCGAGTTGGTCAAAGAGGTTTTTTTTTTACTTGAAGGACAAAAGGTGTTGGTCACACTTTATTTTGATGGTCTGTTTGTAAAATTAAATTACATTTGGGGTTAGGGTTAAGTTGACGTACTTGCAAACTTTCTTATAGTCAGTTAAATGTCTGTTTAAGGAGCAGTATCAACAGATATTCAACAGACAGTCTACCAATACTCAAAATAAAGTGCTACCAAGGTGTATACAGAATTCTAAGACAACACATGGGTTCATTTGACTTTAAGGCTTAATGTAGATACAAACAAATAATTTTGAACACTTACAGTACACTTATCAGTGGGCTAGATCTGCATGGTTCAGCCCACCTACTAAATATTTCCAGCATCCCTGCTAGATGTAATCATGAACTGGTATGAACCATTATAGAGGGGTCACATTATTATTGTTTTGCTCTGGACAACAGCGCTGGTAAGTATGTCAGCTGAGCAAATGAATGGAAATGCTAATTCTGCTCTGTCATTAGAAGCCCTTTTGTAGCATGAACATCACATAGCAGCATCACATCATGATTTGTTGCACAAGGAAACACATGGACAGTTCACCACAGACTCCTGTTAGCCTGCCTCAATAGGCTCTGATCTCCAAAAGCAAATCATTCTGGTGGAAAATAGGTATATGTATTGTAGACTTACTTAGTTCTGTCAGAAGAAACAAGTGTGATTTGCAGTATGTTGATGTTGAAGTACGAATGTTAGTTACATTACGTACTTTTAATATTAATGTTTTTCTTTCCTTGCTGATTGGTTCTCTGCACGAGCCAATGTATCATTTTGCTTGCGTGTCATTGTGTCTCCTGATCATGCTCTGGGTCAGAATTCTTCACTGAATTGGTGCAAATCAATTTCCTATCAGTTCTCAATGTGAGGCTGCCCCCATCTGGCTGAATGGTAAATTCTTGCTTTGGACTGGCCCGTGTGTTTGTTTTGAGAGTTTCGACTGGTTTGGTTTGACTGTTGTGGTCACCATTAGTCAAAAAGTGTTACAGGCTAATATACGGTGATAGGCGCACACACCCACTGATGAGAAAGAGCAGTCTTTTTGGAATTTATTGCATGTGGAAAGATAAACTTTTGTACCATGTGTGTGTGGGTGTGTGTGTTTACATAGTTCTGTGTCTTTGGTAGTTGCCGAATAGAATATTGTAGATCACATTTAGAGTTTCACACTTTTATGTTAAAACCTTTAATGTTTTGATTTCAACAAATAAGATTTCCCACCATCTTAAATGAAGGTGTCTGTCTGCTTGATTAGGAGTTGATCACTCCCACAACTCTTTTATCTTATATCTAATGTGGGTTTGTGTGTGTAAGACTGAATATAATCTTTGCAAGCTTGCCAAAGTTTATTTTCAATTTAGCAAAAGCTAGTTTTGTTTAACTTTGGAAAATGTAATCCGTATGCAGAATCACATCATCGATTCTGCTTTGGACATGAATGTAATCTGAAACATATTTTGCCTTTTTTCCTAAAGTGTGTGTGAATGAGTGTTTGTGGATGTTTTCCAGAGATGGGTTGCGGCTGGAAGGGTATCCTCTAAAAACGTGCTGGATAAGTTGGCGGTTCATTCCACTGTGGCGACCCCTGATTAATAAAGGGACTAAGTCGACAAGAAAATGAATGAATGAAGCTTGGCACACCTGTTGTTGGGAATTTTTGCCCATTCCTCTTTTGCGGTACCTCTCAAGTTCCATCAGGTTGGATGGGAAGCGACAGTGTACAGCCACTTTCAGATCTCTCCAGAGATGTTCAATAGGATTTAGGTCTGGGCTCTGGCTGGCCCACTAAAGGACATTCATCGAGTTGTTGTGAAGCCACTCCATTGATATTTTAGCAGTGTGCTCTGGGTTATTGTCCTACTGGAAGAGGAACTGTCGCCCTAGTCTGAGGTCAGGAGCACTCTGAAGCAGGTTTTCATTCAGGATGTCTCTGTACATTGCTGCATTCATCTTTCCCTCTATAGTCCTCCAGTTCCTGCAGCTGAAAAACATCCCCACAGTATGATGCTGCCACCACCATGCTTCACTGAAGGGATGGCATTAACCTGGTGATGAGCGGAGCCTGGTTTTCTCCAAATGTAACTCCTGTCATTCACTCCAAAGAGTTCAATTTTAGTCTCATCAGACCAGAGAATTTAGTTTCTTATGGTTTGAGAGTCCTTCAGATGCCTTTTGGCAGATTCAAGGCGGGGAGTGTCTTCCGTCTGGCCACTCTACTATACAGGCCTGATTGGTGGATTGCTGCACAGATGGTTGTCCTTCTGTAAGTTTTTCCTCTACAGAAGAACGCTGGAGCTCAGACAGAGTGATCATCGGGTTATTGATCACCTCCCTTACTAAAGCCCTTCTCCCCAATCACTCAGCTTAGATGGCCGGCCAGCTCTAGGAAGAGACCTGGTGGTTCCAGACATCTCCCACTTATGGATGATGGAGGCCGCTGTGCTCATTAGAACTTTCAGAGTAGCAGAAATTGTTCTGTAACCTTCCTCAGCCTTGTGCCTCGAGACAATCCTTTCTCGGAGGTCTACAGACAATTCCTTTGTCTTCATGATTGGTTTATGCTTTGACATGCACTGTCAACCCTGGGACCTTATATAGACAGGTGTGTGCCTTTTCAAATCATGTTCAATCAACTAAAGTTACCACAGGTGAACTCAGTTTAGAGCTTCATGGCAAAGGCTGTGGATACTGATGTACAAGTGATTTTTCAGGTTTTTTATTTGTAATAAATTTGCAACAATTTCAAAGAAAATATTCACATTGTCATTATGGGGTATTATGTGTAGAATTTTGTGGAAATAAATGAATTTAATCCATTTTGGAATAAGGCTGTAAGATAAAGAAATGTGGAAAAAGCGAAGCACTATGAATACTTTCCGGATGCACTGTATTTTTAGGGGTTTCTGAGCTTTTAACGCGAGAATGGTGGAGAGTGTAGTCAGGAGAGTTTGTGGAGCAGAGCCCTGGAAATGTAACTTACCGTGTGCACCATATGTGTTAATGCACTAACCACAAGGATATTGGCACTGATTTCCTGAACAGTCTTATCCTACATGAAGCCTTGAAATAATTTGTTCATCTAAAAGATCTTGATGCTGATAATTCAAATCTTTTTGGCTCCAACAGAGAGAGTTCGTCTTATCACTCATGGTGGGCCAGCTGCACTTCATTACAGACTAGGATGGGCTCTTCAAAAGCCACTGCCATGAGTACAGTCAGCAGAGACAGAAACCAAGTGTCTTCTGTTTGTATCTGGAACTCCTCTCTTAAGTCAGCTCCAATAGAATACAGAACGATAAAGGCAAGTAGATGTGCTTCCAGAAGCAAAGAAGATCAATAAAGCCTTTATTTTCTTTACCAGTTAACAACAAGTGGAATAAAAACGCAGTTTCTAGATATGCTTCTACTTTTTTCTTAAATTTTTGGCCTTGTTTGGTTGTACAAAAAATGAAAAAGTTATGTCATTTATTTAATGAACAGAGTGCTAACCATCTCATAAACTTGAGTAAGTCATTATATACGAAGAGCAAATCCAGAAATGAGTTTGCAGCTGATTATGAGAGAAAGTTAAGCCCTGAGAAGTGTTGTTACTAGAAGGGATACAGCTGTGGCCGGAAGTTAAAGATAATTATTCATTCGTTTTCTTTTCGGCTTAGTCCCTTTAATATTAATTCAGGGTCGTCACAGCAGAATGAAACGCCAACTTCTCCAGCACGTTTTTATGCAGCGGATGCCCTTCCATCCACACATTCATTCACACTCATACACTACGGACAATTTAGCCTACCCAATTCACCTGTACCACATGTCTTTGGACTGTGGGGAAAACCGGAGCACCCGGAGAAAACCCACGCGAACGCAGGGAGAACATGCAAATTCCACACAGATACGCCAACTGACCCAGCTGAGGCTCGAACCAGCGACCTTCTTGCTGTAAGGCGACAGCACCACCTACTGCGCCACTGTGTTGCCTAAAAATAATTATTTATATTATTTATTAAAGTGCAATTTAAATGTATACAGGGAATCCAGAGACGTGGTCAAAACACAGGCGAATGGTCAAAAGGCAGGCAGCATACAATGTAAACAAACCAACAAGGCAGGGGTCAAACACAGAAAGGCAAGGCAAAGATAACCGCGTCATAATGTTCTCAAACAGCATAACAAGACTCAGCAATGTGTGTGTATGTGTTCTTGAGAGGTGTATAAATAGTCTGTGTATAATTAAATCTAAATAGCTTCAGCTGTGTCTGTTTGCAATCATGGGGATCTAGGCCAGGTGTGAGAGTGGTGCATGACTGGATATGTAGTTGATTTGCTGGCAGATTTGTAGTTCTCCAGCAATCTGCATGGGCTAGATTGCTGGTGACTGTGACAAAATGATTACCTAGATTATTAAGTTAACTAGTCAACTTAAGCTAATTAGGCATGTCACGGTGACAGTGGTTTTTACTGTAGCTAATTGGACCAAAAATGATTAAGGGGCTAATTAGAATGACCTTAAAATAGTTTTTAGTAATTTTAAAACTGCTTTTATTCGAGCAAAACTAAAGTAAAAAAATAAAAATTCTGATTGTATTTTATAGGAAATACTGTAAAAATTTTTGTCTTCAATTTGATATTTTTAATCTTTCAATTTGAAAAGAATTTTAAAAAATCAAGAAGAGTTCATAAATTTGACTTAAATTCAACTGCATGTGACTTAAACTAGTGCACATATAGTGCAGTGTGTGGAGGGCCTGTGAGAGAGCTGAACGCTCATGCCCTCACAACTGCATGAGTAAATATTTACCCTGATTTGAGCAGAGATCAGATTCAGTCCTGTGGGAACAGAAACGAGATGAGGGTTAGCTATGAATGAAATTCTGAAATATAAATACTGTATAAATATGAATGAACATTGGCAACTGAATATTTGAACTTCAAAAGGAAAGCGACTGCATTACAAACAATAAATCAAAGAAATGGTATTGTGCAACATAACATTTTACAGTTACATTTTTGTTATGTCAACTAACATTCTTGACTAAAAGTCATATTGCCTTTATTTAGAAGTGTAATTATTAAAAACAGAAAAACAGAATACACATTTAAACATAAAAAAGAATGTAAAATTATATATATATATATGTATATATATATATATATATATATATATATATATATATATATATATATATATATAATTATATTTACAGCAATATTACATGAGTAGCAGTGCAATATGGCTGTATATCGGCACTGGTGGGAGACATGCGTTGGCTCAAGGCCACAGGATGAGTGCCTTAGTGTCCCACAAGAGATGATATACAGTCATATTGCACTGCTACTACTACATACTGCTCATTTATACAACAGTTTGACGGCATAATCATGTACATAAATGAAAATCAAACACAAAGAGTCTAAAAACCCTTTTGAAGGAGGAACTACTTTCATCCACATCCGCAGCTAAACAGCAGAAACCGGTTCTACATCACAAATGTTACTTTAGAGCTAGTGTTTGAATGATTCTCTTGCGTAATAACAAAGGTGATGACAAAACAGGTGATTTTGCTCACATTTTAAGATTATAAGGCTACATGGCATGAAATTTGAAGAGATTTGACAGTATTTCTCTGTTGCAATCAGGAGATGCAATAATTAATCCTGAAAAAGCCAAAGCAAAGCAAACACTACCAGATTTCTATGGTATAAATACAGCACTACAACATACAAAAGAGAGAGATCGACTTGCTACCTACCTGTTTTAGAATGATTTGATCAGCTGTGGTTTGAAATATATGCTGAATTTTTCTCCCCTAAGGACTTATTATGCTGTCTATTGTGACAGAACGTCAACCATCTTTGCTCTGCTCAGTATGACAAGCTGTTAGCCACCAAGGTGTTAAATCTCCGAAATTATACATATTTAAAATAGGCGCTATCTGTATGAATAAACTGCATAGTTGCAGTCTAAACAACTATATTCTTGCCTAAAAAAGCCTCAAAAGTACATTATGTTGTCCAACAGCTGCAATATTTGTCAAACTGTAGTGAGTTATTTAGTCTGTCTTTAGTCGACGCGTAGCGCAAGCTTTGTGATTGGTCAGCTTGATAGCGCTGACGAGAGTGGGCGGGACAGAGAGCCGCGAGAGCCTGATGGAGCGAGTGTTTACAAGTGTGGAGTCCCATGAAGGAGCTGCGGATGGAAAGTTTTGTTTTGTGTTTACTAGGGATGTAACGGTATCAGAATTTCACGGTACGGTAATACCTCGGTATGAATGTCACGGTACGGTATTTATTGAATCATTTACAGGAAAAAACAAAACTTATGAAAATACTCCAAAAAAGTGCCAAAAGTGTCAATGACATACAAATTAGTCATCTATCTGTAAGCTTTGAAACAGGAACTTCAATTTTAATAACAAAAAATTATTAAACCATGTAAAAAAATTAAGTTTCAATTTAGTATTGTTGAAAACTCATCACATTCAACATTTAATCACTCACTCACTTAGATAGAGATGGGTTTAAAGGAAAATTATCATATAAATATAATCTGGTAAAAGCTGGTATCTCTGGGTATTTACAATGTCCCCTGCAACAGAAAAAAAACCCTCTCATTTGGGACTGAGGTTTCTGGGACAAGAGAGATATGACTTGGCCCAGGTTGTTAGCAATGGGGAACGTTGTGCATTGTCTTTCCCCCACTTTAGAGGACAAACCATGAGTGAGATAGACATCTCATGTCTGCATCAATCTGAACAGTGTGCTGTGTTTCTGCAGTCCCCATGACTGATTAGTCGTATTCCCCAACTTGCAGGCACGTGCACACACAGTGCTCAACCTGTGCAGTGCACATGCCCTTTTTAGTCTTGGATAGAAAGTTCTCTTCCAAAATGATCAAAAGTGCCCCCGCGACGCGACATACCCTCCGTCCCCGCTTTACAGTACGCGCGCGACAACACAGCTGATAAGAACTCGCGCGACAACACAGCTGATAAGAACTCGTGCGACAACACCACTATTCAGTACGCGCGCGGCGACAACACCCGCTTTAGGGTTTTCCAGCTCTTTTTGATCCCCGCTTCTAGCAGCACACTCCATTTCCGCATTACTGGATCTGTAGCGACAACAGACCGCAAGGGATTATGGCCAAGCCTGGGCTGATGGGAATTGTAGTTTCCGGTACCTCCCGTTCGCTTCATTTGCCTGAGCAAATTTTCTCAGAAGACCTATAGTTTTACCGAGTCATGCGACTACGGTAATATCGAAAAAAAATAATATTTCGGTATGACGGTATTTACAATACCGTTACATCCCTAGTGTTTACACAACTTCCTTAAAGTCGTTGCACGTCCGCCAGTTCCTGCCTCAAAATGAGCGAGTTTGAGCCACTTGTACATTAAGGAAGCGTTCAGAAAAAAGAAAACACCAGCGAAGAAACTCGACACAGAGGAACATAAACACCTCACTACCATCTAGTGTTTCTTAAGTGTTATTGCAGACCAACAGAAACAGCGCGCAGAAGTATAAATGCACAGCTATGCGTGTAGCATGCACCGTGGGTCATGGCGATCACTTGACGCAGAAGTATAAACCAGGCTTCATACACAAGGGTAAAGAGACTGTATGAGTGCTGATATTGCTTTAATATCTCACAGCTATCAGCCAATCAGATTCGAGAACCAGACAGAACTGTTGTATAAATATACATATGCATTTTTAAATCTTAAATAAAATTTTTTAAAGTAAAACTTAAATCATTATACTTAAATAATCCCTTGTCATACTTTAAAGAAATTAACCTATTTCATTTACTAACATGCTAAAACACACAAAAAGCACTATTTAAGATTGTAACTCCTTAAATGTATATTACTTTTGACAGTAAATCTTTTTAAACTTGTTAGCGATCTGTTTCTTTGCAACAAATTTCACTACTTTCGATGTACTTCATAGTACATTCCTATCTTTTTGTAGTTCAAGGAACATTTTCTGTACAGGGTATTGCTATATAAATCCAACTGTGTTATGAATCGCCTCCAAGTGTAGTCTCCAGTAAAGAGTTAACACAGAGACAGTCATCTGGCAGTCCCGCCCTCTTCATGGGCTGTGACTCACAGTTCAGCTGCCAGTCCCACAAACACACATAAACATAAACGCACGCACACACACACACACCCCTATGAGGCCAGCATGCAGCATGTATATGAGTTCAGCTGTCTAAACTGCTGGAGGACAGAGAGAGAGAGAGTACTCTGGAGCTTAGTTACTTTGAAACTTTGCCTGTGTATAATCATTGGTTGTACATTTAATTACCAGCAGCTTTCCAGTCTGTAAAAAAAAGTGTACATACTGTATATATGAGGAATAAAATGAGTCAATTGGATTTTAAACTGAAGGATGAGGAGTAGGCAAATGCGAGATGTTTACTGGAGTTCAGTCATGTGTGCGTGGCTTCATGTGTTCGTTACTCTTCTACGACAGTAAACCTGCAGTGAGAAGCATGCGTTTCAGACTACAGAGCTGATTTTTGGAGAGAAAACTTGCAGAAAAGATGAGTTTGCCAACCGGCTGTCTTCCACCGGCTGACCGCACTTTCAAAGTTCGGAGTGTCAATCTGTGCGGCTCCCCGTGTGCTGTCAACTGTCCAATTGACATTGTGCAGAAACGCAGGCGGTAACTGAATTTCATATTATTTACTTTCTGTTATGTTATTTATGCATGTTACTGTACCTAATCTAACATTTGGCATCTTTAAAAGCTCATTTTTATTACTTATTTTGTTTAAATGTACCTTTAATCAGACTTATAAGCTATATTTAAGTTGATTTACACTAAAAAGAGAGACTGTGGTGCTGTCAGAATTATGACATTTCCAAATCCACCAATTGCATACGTTTGGGGGTGTGGCTGCTTGTTTGATTAGCCAATAGAAGAAGGGGGTAAGGGCTTTTGAAATGATTTTATAGGTTGTGTTTCAAATCATTTATGCATGTTATTGTGAGTAAACTAGCATTTGGCATCTTTAAAAGCTAACTTTTATTTCTGATTTTGTTTTAATCCCACAATAATCAGTCTTTTAAGACACATTGAAGTGGATTTACACTAAAAGAGAGACTGTGGTAATATCAGAATATTTATGTAAGCAGTCTGACATTTCTAGATCCACCAATTGCATATTTTCGGGGGTGGGTCTGCTTGTTTGACTAGCCAATAGCAGATGGAGGTAGGGGCTTTTAAAATAACTACATAAATTTAGTTTGAAATCATTTATGTGTGTTACTGTAAGTAAACTAGCATTTGGCATCTTAAAAAGCTAACTTTTATTTCTGATTTTGTTTTAATCCCACATCAATCAGACTTTTAAGACACATTTAAGTAGATTTACACTAAAAGAGTGACTGTGGTGCTATCAGAATATTTATTTGAGCAGTCTGACATTTCTTGATCCACCAATCACATATGTTCGGGGGTGGGTCTGCTTGTTTGACTAGCCAATAGCAGATGGAGGTAGGGGCTTTGAAATGATTTTATAAGTTGTGTTTGAAATCGTTTATACATGTTACTGTACGTAAACTATTTGACATCTTCAAAAGCTAACTTTTATTTCTGGTTTTGCTTTAATGCCACTTTAATCAGACTTTTTAAACTACATTTAAGTGGATTTACACTAAAAATGAGACTGTGGTGCTATCAGAATATTTATTTGAGTAGTCTGACATTTTTGGATCCACCAATTGCATATATTTGTGGGTGAGTCTGCTTGTTTGACTAGCCAATAGCAGATGGAGGCAGGGGCTTTGAAATGATTTTATAAGTTGTGTTTGAAATCGTGTATGCGTGTTACTGTAAGTAAACTAGCATTTGACATCTTTAAAAGCTAACTAAAATTATTTTAAATGTTGCTCTTTGTTCTTGGTGCGGTTCGCTTTCACACGGCAAAGTTTCTAAACGGACCAAAAGAGCTAAAACAAGTCACGTGTGAGGTAACTCTCCTTACATTGGTCAGAGTTTCATGGTTTATTTTGCAGAGTCCCGCTCATCTGTCATGAGTCCTTATTTTAATTTATGGCGATGGGCAATAAGACATTATAAGCGGAAAGCTGCGCTTTAATTTTGAAGATAAGACTCTCACATGCATAGCTCTTGGCTAGACTGCAGTTTGGTTAATGTTCCTAACGGATAAACAGCTCTCGTTAATAGTTCAACATGCTTTCACTTTTGTATTTAACATGAAACGTACACTAACCGGTAGGAATGACATCTCGTCCTACTCATAATTCTCTCTTCTTATAGCCATATATGCCTATTACATATCTATGATACACTGTGATTTAGCCGGGCTCGGATCGTTTTGCTTTCTCAATCAATCCGCTGCAGAGTTTGTTTCAATCGAGCTGAGACCACCTCAGGCCATCTCGGACCGATTGATTTGGTGCGGATGCGAGCACGATTTCTCGTTTCACATATGCCAAACGAACATTTGAACTGAGCAAACAAGACAGGTTCCGAAACAAAAGTCTAGGTGTGAAAGCATCCTTTGTTTAAATCCCATTAATCAGACTTTTAAGCTAGATTTAAATGGATTTACACTAAAAGGGAGACTGTTGTGCTATCGAAATATTCATTTGAGCGGTCTGACATTTCTGGATCCACCAATTGCATATGTTTAGGGATGTGGCTGCTTGTTTGACTAGCCAATAGCATATGGGGGCAGGGGGGCACAATAAGGTTTTATTAGTTAATGTTAGTTAATGTATTTACATACATAACCTAATAATGAACAATACATGTACAGCATTTATTAATCACAGTTCAACATGTACTAATGTATTATTAATATCCAAATTCCAAAACATTAATGAATGTCCTGTGAGTTAACATGAACTAATAATAAACAACTGTATTTCCGTTAACAAACATGAACAAATACTGTAATAAATGTGTTGTTCGTTATTTGTCCATGTCAGTAACTGATGAAACCTAGCATCTGGCATCTTTAAAAGATAACCTTCCTTTCTGATTTTGTTTTAATCAGATAAAATGTAGGTGGATTTACACTAAAAAGGAGGACAACGAGGCTCTGTGGCGCTATCAAAATATTGGAGCAGTCTGACATTTCAACTTCTGGCTCCACCAATTGCGTATGTTTGGGTGGGGCTGAATGGTTAAGTAAACCATTCAAATGAGAAAACTTACATTCTATTGCAGATTACTTGGCTGATTTAGATTTCTAGATGATGTCATATGGCTTTTGTAAAAAAAAAAGGTTTAAAATTAGTATAAAACCTTTCTTCAAAGTAATTGAAAATTTAGGTAGACAGTTAAATAAAATGGATAGAACATTTATAGGAATTAGGGGTGGTACAGTGGTGCAGTGGTCAGCATTATCACCTTACAGCAAGAAAGTCGCTGGTTAGAGTCCCGGCTGGGCCAGTTGGCATTTCTGTGTAGAGTTTGCATGTTCTACCAGTGTTCACGTTTGGTTTCCTCCGGGTGCTCCATTTTCCCCCACAGTCCAAAGACATGGGCTATAGGTGAACTGTGTAAGCTAAATTGAGTGTGAATGTGAACGCTAAGAGTGTATGAACGTTTCCCAGTACCAGGTTGCGGCTGGAAGGGTATCCGCTACATAAAAGCATATGCTGGATAAGTTGGTGGTCCATTCCACAGTGGCGACCCCTGATAAATAAAGGACTAAGCCGAAGGAAAATTAATGAATTAATAGTAACTATCCGCTTTCTCTCCATTGTAAATGCAGTTATATTCTTATTTTGTTATTGAAAGAAACACTTTATCCATCACATGAAACATATGCCAGCGTAATTGGTGGGTTATTCCGGTCTGGCAGCCCCTGAAAAATCAGGGACTTAGCTGTAAGAAAGTGAGTGAGTTTAAAAGTACACGTTTACATATTCATTTAAACGTTGCTCTCAGCAGTTTTGGTGTAATAACAGTAAGTTATTGTTGACTGATATGTAAACTCTTGTTGGGTTAAGAGATTTTAACCCCTTAACTGTGGCCTCCACTTTTTAAAGGTAAAATGACATGTTTGGCTTGTCAATCTTTAACACTTTGGTGCAGAAATTTAAGCTTCTTGTCTGTTTAAAGACAAGTGTCAGACTGTAGCTGAAGTTAAAATAATAATAAATAAATATAACATTTATTCATTCATTTTCTTGTCTGGTTAGTCGCTTTATTAATCCGGGGTCGCCACAGCGGAATGAACCGCCAACTTATCCAGCAAGTTTTTATGCAGCAGATGCCCTTCCAGCCCATCTCTGGGAAACATCCACACACATACTCATACACTACGGACAATTTAGCCTACCCAATTCACCTGTTCCAAAACTCCACACAGAAACGCCAACTGAGCCGAGGTTCGAACCAGTGACCTAGCAACCTTCTTGCTGTGAAGCGACAGCACTACCTACTGCGCCACTGCCTCGCTCATAAATATAACAATAAATGTATATTTCATTATATTACATACAATATTCTACAAAACCTGTTTTAGCCTTAGATTTAAAGAAAATATAAATATCTAAACAAATTTTATTCCAAATTTTAAGATATCTATATAAAAAAGTGAAGCTTTCAGTAAGATTTAGTTTGGGTGCAGTACCAAACATGACCACCAGTTGTCATTCAGTTTCTATTGGTGACCAAACAAGGCCGCCCCTATTTCTGTGCATGTTTTGGGGAATATAAATGATATTTTTTCATAATTTTGACAATATTTTCTAAAGTAGACACACAATTCTAAAGTAGTATGGAAAGTTTGATGGTTTTTTATTTGAACTTAGCCTCTAATTAACATCTAAAAAGATTTTTTTTTTTCTGCAAATGCTGGTATAGAAGCTTTTCTAGTTTCTCTAATGAGCATAGATTGGTTAAAGGTAGGCCAACACGATATCTGCGATCACAGAATTCTAGAGATTTTTAGCCTATCATTGAGTCTGCTTATTTACCTGTGTAAAATAAAAATAAAAAAAAAATATATATATATATATATATATATATATATATATATAAATATATATATATATATATATATATATATATATATATATATATATATTCAGTTTTTATGTCAATTTCAGTAATATTATTGACTAATGTTCAAATGTTTATATAATTTATGTACAATACAGTTTGTAAACTAACGCTTTTGCTTTTAGTAAATATATAGTATATGAGAGACTTACCAAACAAGTGGATCTAATAATGCTTTAAATTTTAAAAAAATTTAATCATCTTAAAAATCATACGGAGCAGAGCTTTTTTTAGTTGACTCAACTTAAATCGAGTCAAGTGCAGTACTTGGGTTAAAAGTCGAGTCAACTCAAAAAGCCCTGCTCATTTTTTATGTTTTAAATTTAGTTATTATACTCCCACAATTATTGCACAGAAAACCAAACATTTTCACAGACAATTTCTGTGCATAAATAGCCATATTCTGTTTATTGTAAAGTATGTTTAAAATGAAAAGCAGTGGAAGTTATATACATTATGACAAAAATGCTTTGCAAATTCCATGTTATTGTTTGAAGTTTCTCAGAGTAGGCTGCGATAAGGAGTCGTATGGATAAGGAGTGGTATGATATGAAAGGTGTATGCCATGTATGAAATCAGTCCCATTTAATTTTCTTCAGAAGCAAGAAATGAGAGCTGAGAAACCAAAACAGAACTTTAGAAGTACATTCAGTCAAAGCATCCGCTGATACTATAATGCAGGTATGAAATATGATGCAGGTCTTTATCTGCGACACATCCACCAGTCTTTTATCTCAGAGCAAATTCACGTCACTCACGGTCATGCACAGCAACACAGTCTGCCATGATCGGCCTCTGCTAGTGACCTGGAAAAAAAACGTGTGTGTGTTTACATGGCGTAGTTCAGAATCTACAGTTAGAAATCTTGTTTTAACAAAGATTTATTTTTTTCTTTAGCTTGCTTAAAACCCTTTTCTAAAATTTTATTCAAACAAGTAGTGTTAATTAGTTACTGTAATTAAATTACTTTTCGGCTAAAAAGTAATGTATAAGAGATTAATTTTTCTTTTAATTTTTAGGCAATTTAATTGATTAATGTAGATTCAATAAATAATTTAAATACATTTAACAGTTCTTTATTAATCAATTCAGATCAATTCGCATGCTTAATCAATTAAGGTTACATTTTATCAAGACAATTAGTAAGAAATTATTTAATGTAAATATATATATATATATATATATATATATATATATAATTTTTCTTTTTGATATTTTGAATAATTACTGATATTTCAATTAAGAATATCAGACTTGTCTAACAATTACACACGCTTAAAAAAACAATGAAATAACACATCTGCATTTGCAGGCAAGGTAGTCAACAACAACAAAAAAGAAACTGAATCAGGTTTATGACAAGTGAAGGGTTTGTAAATGGGCACAGGGTTTTAATTGTTTTGTGAAGTATCCCTTTAAACCAAAATATTTGCAAATAATTAATGATTTTTTCTTTGGCAAAAATATCAAACATAAATGTGTTAGCTATAAAATGTTTTAGCTATTTTGGTCTGCTTTGAAACTTTGCAGTGAAAGCGAACCGCACCAAGAACAAAGAGCAACATTGTAGCAATTTTAATCCTTGTTTCGGAACAAATGAATCGATTAACAGGTGTGAAAGCACCCTTAAATAAGCAAAAGTGGTTGTGGCGAGGGGTTAAAATAGAAAAAAAAAATTCTGATTGTTCAAACTACTTATTTAAAACAATCTGAAACAACACAATTATTTTTTAAATTTTTTTTAAACAACTTAATTGTTATGTTCAATCCGCTTAAATTTGTAAAAGCTATTAAGTCATTAAGTTAACTTAATCCAGGGATGTCCAGACTCGGTCCTGGAGGGCCAGTGTGCTGCAAAGATCAGACACACCTGGGCTAGCTAATCAAGCTCTTAGGCATTCTAGAAACATCCTTGCAGGTGTGTTGAAGCAAGTTGGAGCTGAAATCTGCAGGACACCAGCCCTCCAGGACTGAGTTTGGACACCCCTGACTTAATCTATTTTTGTTGGGACAACATAAAGGAATTGTGTGGAATTTTACCCTGTAAAAAGTGTTTACTTTAAAAAAAAAAAGTGAGTAAACCTATTGCTTTAAAATTGGCAGGTTGATTTTACCTAAAATGTGAGTAATTACAGTATGTTAGAACTGTTAAGTTTACTTAACTAATTGTTTTAGAATTACACAGTTCATTTACTTAATAATGTTAAGGCAGGGGTCACCAATCTCGGTCCTGGAGGGCCGGTGTCCCTGCAGGGTTTAGCTCCAACTTGCCTCAACACACCTGTCTGGATGTTTCAAGTATACGGGGTGTCACGATTTCGATTTTTAATCGAAACCGATCGAAATTTATGCTCAACTTCGATTTTCGAATCAAAAAATAGAATCGTCGATGCTGCCACGCCCCCATGTCACGTTAGCTTGGCTTGCCAAGCGGGAAAAAAACAGGCTTGTTGAAGTGCTTGTTGAACTGCAGATACAGGAGACCCGTCGACAGAACTTAAACCCTCTCCTCTTTCAATGAAGTCGCCGGTGTGGAAGTATTTTGGATTTCCAGTGAGTTATATTGACAACGTTCGTGTTGTCGACAAAAAAAAAACACAGTTTGCAAGCTCTGCTATGTACGTATTACGGTTGGGATGATAGACGATGGGCGCATCGCGTTCCTCCGCCCCGCACCCGTTGCAAAAAAACGTTGTTGGCTGGTTTCTGTTGGTTGTGCACCTTTTTTACCGACGCCATTATAACGACACAGATCACTGCTTATTCACGAGTCCCGCAGAAAAAAGTGATTGACAGGTTGTAATTATGTGTGTAACTTACCTTTATTCATTTACTGTATGATTTGTTTATGGGTAAAACAAAGACCATGCAAGTCAGGTAGTTTAAACGGTAGGCTACTAATAATTAATTCGTTATTAATTAATTAATTATTCATAATCGAAAATCGAATCGTGACTTTAGAATCGAAAATGTAATCGAATCGAGGATTTGGAGGATCGTGACAACCTTAATACCTAGTAAGACCTTGATTAGCCTGTTCAGGTGTGTTTGATTAGAGTTGAAGCTAAAATCTATAGGGCACCGGTCCTCCAGGAACAAGTTTGGTGACCCCTGTGTTATGGCAATGGGTTTACTCACTTTATTAAAGTCACCTAAACCCTTTTTTCAGTGTAGACAAAAAATGGACATGCTTAATGTGGCTCATCTAAGATATAACACAACTGACTCCAACTTTTCTTTTCAGTTTTTTTTTTTTTTTTTTGGTGGTTTTACCTAATTTGTGCAGGAAGTGGCAGGGACCGTGCTTGAATTACTCATTTATTGGAACATTTCGATTTCATCCACATCTGCCGCTCTACTCAGGATCCATCCCTCTCTCTGCCAAATGCTCCAAGCTGCTCTCCGCCCTTCTTCCCATCATGCATTGCGTCTTTATGACTGGCCACTGAGCACTTTAATTGCCTCTGCTCAGTAGCTGATGCATCCTGTCCTGTCACGATCGAAGCAATGTTCCAAATAAAGACCGATTCCTAATCAGCGCCAGCAGAGACACTAGAGCCAGAGCTCTGGAATACAGCTGGGCTTCAGGTGAATCAGGGCACAAGTGCATCGTAGGAGAAGAACTGCCCTCTATTACTGCAGACCTCTCATCGCGCTCATCACACCAAGAGCTTATTGATCTCATCGTCCCACATCTCCTTTCATAACATGGGCACCTAATGACACTGGTCACAAAGTAGTTGTGTGTAATGCCTTGTTTCAGAGCCATTGGGTTCACACATGAGCAGAAAACAGACCACAGCAATGACTCTGGCCATGTTTCACTTTGAAGTTCACTTCACTAGATTGCAATCAAATCCTAATGGAAGAAAAGCAATCATAACAATCAATGGAAAGATCTAATATTTATGAATGCATATTTTTGTTTATTTTTTGTTATGTAGAAAGAGTATTAGATTGAATTTACTGTGACTATGCGGGTACGATATTTATAATATCGTAGTCTAAACATAAAGCAATCTTGACAAACTATATGTCAATTAAAAGCTTAAAATGTCTACTTTCTATATCTGGTGACTGATTTTTGAGATTTATTACTGAGCAACAGTTATTTATAAATTTGCGACAAGTAAACTTATTGTAAAGCATTACTTTGCTACAGCAATCTACATGTTCACATTTTTAGAGGCTAAATTCAGATCAAATACCACCAAACTGCCCTTGCTACTTTAGAATATGATGTCTACTTTAGGAATATTGTAAAAAAAAGTATGAAAATATAGTTACTATTCCTTAAAACATACATGGAAAAAGGGGGCAGCCTTGTAGGGTCACCAATGGAAACTGAATGTCAATTGGTGGTCATGTTTGGTCCTGCACTCAAACTACAGTTGAAGTCCGAATTATTAGCCCCCCTGCATTAATAGCCCCCCTGTTTATTTTTCCCCCAATTTCTGTTTAATGGGGAGAAGATTTTTTCAACACATTTTTAAACATAATAGTTTTAAAAACTCATTTCTAAAAACTGATGTATTTTATCTTTGCCATGATGACAGTAAACAATATTTGACTAGATATTTTTCAAGACACTTCTATACAGCTTATAGTGAAATTTTGTGGCTTAACTACAGTATGTTAATTAGGTTAACTAGGAAGGATAGGATAATTAGGCAAGTTATTGTTTAACCATGGTTTGTTCTGTAGACTATCAAGAAAAAAAAATTGGACTATTAAGTTTCACCTTAAAATGGTTCATTAAAAAATTAAAAACCGAAATACAACAAATAATAATTTCTCCAGACGAAAAAATATTATCATATAGACTGTGAAAATTTCCTTGCTTTGTTAGACATAATTTGGCAAATATTTTAAAAAGAAAAAAAATCAAAGGGGGGCTAAAAATTCTGACTTCAACTGTAAATCTTACTGAAAGCTTATTTTTTGAGGTATCAACTTGAAGTTTGGAATATAATTTGGTCAGATATTTAGCTTTAATAATCGATTTCATAAACATAAAGGCATATAGGCATTGATATGATGAACAACCAAGCACATGTGGTCAGAACACAAAGGAGTCGCAGGTAATGAAGTATTAAGCTTTTCTCCCAAAGAAAAGCCTGTCTAAGCAAAATGCTAGCAGGTGTCTGTAGCTCCGCCTCTTTGACCTTGTTTGGTATGCCCTGGTGGGTGCAATAACATGCGAACAAAATGCCGAAGGTTGGCCACGCCTACTGGTAGCTTCTTTTGCGTTCTTCAGAAGCCTATGGGTGATGCCACAGATACGTCCATATCTTTTACAGTGTATGGTTATAACTAACATGGTTCAAATGATGGATCTACAACAGTGAAACTACGGTTTTTGGAAACACTTGTCACTCGACTTGTCATCGTACTGTGATAGTTCAGCCACGAGTTATGTCGTTGTCTGAGAAACACACCCCAGATCAACTGAATGGATTTCTTTTTATTAGCTGTTATATTGACTGTCACAAGTACAATTAGTATTTAATTATAAAATGTGTTCTTAAATCTCTACTTTATTTACAACTTTAGAAAATAATTTAGGAAAATGTAAACACACAAATAAATCCAGCTTTGACATCAGCTCACAGCTTGCCCTTTCTGATTCTCTTTCTGCTGTCCTTCTCAGATTATTTCCATCCATTGTTCACATATATCAATATTCAGGGCCACCTGTGCATATTTTTGGCACATGTTGTTTTAAGAGTCAGTACAGAACTGGCTCATATTTTGCACAGCTGGCTTGAACACGTCAGTAAAAACCAGCGTAAACAATTTTGAGTCGTTGGGTTGAATGAAACATACGAATATATGTGCGCATTATGATTAATTTGTGTGTAAATAAGACCTCTCCGAAAACTCACCACAGAATTGACAAATGCTTCGTAAGCATCAGACTTGACAGTTAAATGGGTCAGACTTTACAATAAGGTTCATTAGTTAATGTTAATTAATGCATTTACTAACATGAACAAACAATGAACAACACATCTACTACTGTATTTGTTCATGTTAGTTTACGTTAGTTAATGAAAACACAGTAGTTCATTGTTAGTTCATGTTAACTCATGGTGCATTAACTAATGTTAACAAGCATGGACTTGGATGTTAATAATGCATTAGTAAATGTTCAGTTATGATTAATAAATGCTGTACATGTGTTGTTCATGATTAGTTCATGTTAGAAAATGCATTAACTAATGAACCTTATTGTAAAGTGTTACTGTTAAATGTGTATGTTAGTGTTATTTGTAAATAGTGTCAAACTTTAATTTGTTCAAATTCACCAAATATATATATATATATTAACTTATAAACTTATAAAGTTTATTAAATTAACTTATTATTAATTACCTACATTGGGTAGGCTAAAATGGCCATAGTGTATGTGTGTGAATGAGTGTGTATGGGTGTTTCCCAGTGATGGGTTGCTGCTGGAAGAGCATCCGCTGTGTAAAACATATGCTGGATAAGTTGGCGGTTCATTCCACTGTGGCAACCCCTGATTAAAATAGGTACTAAGCTAAAAAGAGAATGAATGCATGAATGAATGAATATCTACAAAAATATATGCATATACATTTTTACAGCAATACCAAAAAAGCAGTTGAAGGATTATTTAATTATGTAAAGAAAATAATGATGCAAATAAAACAATCAAACATATACAAATACTTGACTATATATATATGTTTGTTTTTTTCTCTGTAAAGCGTGTCTGATCCTGAAGCTGTGTGACGCGTGTTTCTGTGGTATTCTATAAATCTGTCCACTTCTACTGGCATGTTGTGACTTGCGTGTTGGCAAAGAGCAGTATTGTGTGTGTGTGTGTGTGTATGTGTGTGTGTGTGTGTGTGTATGCAGTCAGAGTACGAGAGAAAAGAAAAGGACTGGATGTATTTATGGTAAAAACACTGCATTAATCTTTAAAATCTTTCAGCTTCCATTAATGGTCTATATAAGAAATATCAAATCAAAATAGTAAATTAAAGTTTTGGCATTGGATTTGTCTCTTACTAATAGTCTTGAGAGTTAGGATGGCAATCAGCTTGCGGACGAGACCCAGATCTGCTGAAAAGCACGTACTGTGGTAAGTTCATTGTTGACATTTGCCACATTAGACAAACCCAGGCATTTTATCAGACTGCTCTTCAGGATTTGTAATTTGAACTTTGCTCTTCCCTCGCTGTTGAAATATATTGATTTTTCTGCATGATACTGGAACTCTGAGAATGAAAAAAACATCCTGTAGTTTTTAATTGTATTATATTCGGACACGTGTGTACATTGCCGTCAGCATAATTCATTTTATCATCTGTCTCACCATGTAAATACTCCTATTTGTAGGTCTCTTTTGACAAAAGTGTCAGGTAAATGTTGATAAATTAGCTTGTTCTGCATTTTAACAAGACTTAGTTATATTTAATATATGTGTGTTTATCAGGAAAACAGTAGTAACTTTATGCTTGTGCATCATATATAATGTTAATGGTAAATGTGCTGTTATGTTGATGGTTATGAAATTAAGACTTGAATATCAAAATAATTGGATGTGTGATTAGTTTATAACACAGCTCATTGGAAAAAGTAAAACTTCAAAATTGTAGGTTTGACTGCAGTTTTTAGGGAAAATGAATGCTATAGGGCAGTATGACATAAAAATATATATATATTTTCTCACTAATGATATTTCTAGAGAAATATTATTGATGAATAAAGGATAGTTTTCATGGAGTTATTTGCACAACACAAATAAATACCACAAAACAACTTAACAGAGTCGATGATTTTTAATCTAATAGTTTATACCTAAGAGAAAAAGCAATGGAACTTTTTTCGCAGTGCAGTTTATTTCTTTGCTTTTTAAAACACTTTTGGTTGGGTTTAGGTCCATGGTTCGCTGTGTGATCTGTATGACAAGCGCTGGCAACTTGTAGATGTGTAGAAGAAGGACATGTCTCGTAGTGGACCTTGTACCGCCCACTAAGGTAGCACCCATGCTACTGTGAAGGTTGGGTTTAGGGTAGGGGGAGGTATAGACGACCTGGTCAACTTTGTCATCTAGCTGCAGGCTGTAGCGAGGACTGTCTCAATATAAGTGGAACAATGTATTTTACTTTTTCGGAAAAAATGCAGAACGAGGCATGTATCCCTAATGAGCCTTAGCTGTTTTTAAACTACTACTACTACTACTGCTACTGTAACTTGAAACTTTTAAGTTGACAACTAAAGTTTCATAATTTTGCACAGTCAATGTACTGAATAAATTTATTGCAATGATTTTACAAAAGTTTTAAAGTAAAGCCAACATATTACTTTAAAAGCAATGGGTTTTCTCACATTTTAAGTAAAGTCAACTTATTGATATAAAAGCAACATGTTTTCTTAAGTAAAGTCAACTAATTACTTTTAAAGCAACTTGTTTACTAGCTTTTTAAAGTAAAGATAACTAATCGCTTTTAAAGTCACTTGTCAAAGTCAACTAACATCTTTTAAAGCAACTTGTTAAAGTCAACTAATCACTTTTAAAGCAACGTGTTTGCTCACTTTTTAAAGTAAAGTCAACCAATCGCTTTTAAAGCAACTTGTTAAAGTCAACTAATTACTTTTAAAGCAACTTGTTTACCCACTTTTTAATGTAAAGTCAACTAATCGCTTTAAAAGCAACTTGTTAAAATTAACTAATCGCTTTTAAAGCTACGTGTTTACTCACTTTTTAAAGTAGTCAACTAATCGCTTTTAAAAGCAACTTGTTAAAGTCAACTAATTGCTTTTAAAGCAACGTGTTTACTCACTGTTTAAAGTAAAGTCAACTGATCGCTTTTAAAGCAACTTCTTAAAGTCAACTAATCGATTTTGAAGCAACGTGTTTACTCACTTTTTGAAGTAAAGTCAACTAATCGCTTTTAAAGCAACTTGTTAAAGTCAACTAATCAATTTTGAAGCAACGTGTTTACTCACTGTTTAAAGTAAAGTCAACTAATCACTTTTAAAGCAACTTGTTAAAGTCAACTAATCGCTTTTAAAGCAACTTGTTAAAGTCAACTAATCGATTTTGAAGCAACGTGTTTACTCACTTTTTGAAGTAAAGTCAACTAATCGCTTTTAAAGCAACTTGTTAAAGTCAACTAATCGCTTTTAAAGCAACGTGTTTATTCACTTCTTAAAGTAAAGTAAACTAATCACTTTTAAAACAACATGTTTACTCACTTTTTAAAGTAAAGTAAACTAATCACTTTTAAAGCAACTTGTTACAGTCAACTAATCACTTTAAAGCAACGTGTTGACTCACTTTTTAAAGTAAAGTCAACTAATTGCTTCAAAAGCAACTTGTTAAAGTAAACTAACTGCTTTTAAAGCAACTTCTTTTTAAAGTAAAGTCAACTAATCGCTTTTGAAAGCAACGTGTTTACTCATTTTAATGTAGTCAACCAATCGCTTTCAAAGTATTGTGTTTTCTTACATTTTAAAGTAAAGTCAACTAATTGATTTTAAAAGCAACAGGTTTACTCACTTTTAAATCGATTCGTTGACTTTACTTTAAAAAGTGAGAAAACACGTTGCTTGTTTTCTTGTTTTAAGTGTTTTCTGTGCACCACCCGAGCACTTTATGCCTCATCTTGCGTCTCGTTTTTTTCCTGTGGCACATGTTTTTTCATCTGGTCCCTCGTCTCTGAAGTGCCAAGGTCAAGCTACAGGGCCCGGCTGGACAAATGTATACAACCTGTTTTCACTTTACTTAAAAGAAAGAACAGGGTCGTGTTTGGCCTTTATTTTCAAAGAAGCTCTCTGTTGTTCCAGGGACAGTGTTCTTTAATGATAACATCTGTGTCTCGGTGCCAATTCACTTCTATGGGGTTCTCATAAATGCTGTTGTGTTACCCAGCTGCTTAAAGTCTATCCAAAACAGCAGGAGGAAGGTGAACTGAACTTATCAAAATAGGCAGTACAGTGGCTCAATGGTTACGTTATCACAGAGGAAAGTAAAGGATTATTCTAATGCACAGGTTTTTGTTGTTTTGTTGTTATTGTAAGCTGCAAAATTTTAAAGTTGCAGGTTTGAAAAACACACTATTGTCATCTTAGTGAATAAGGTGGCTTGCCTGCATGTGCTTAGTCTACAGTACAGTACTTGACAGTCAAAACAACAGTAGTAGACTACACAACCACACACGTGATGTCTGTACACATATGTTTTTAACCAGTTTAACTCTGCGGCCGTGACGTCATCAACTTTTGCTTTAAGATTTAAAGGGCCAGCATTGCACCAGACCCCCGTAAGTGGTTAAAACGTGCAGTGCGCAGGGTGCATAAGCAGCATGCAAAACACAAAAAAGGCGCCTCTCAATGCAAAAAGCACGTTGGGTGTGATCGGTCTCTCAGAAGGCTAATAATATTGGCATTAAAATTGTTTTTCAAAAATTAAAAACTGATTTTCTCAAGCCGAAATAAAACAAATAAGACTTTCTCCAGAAGAAAAATATTATCAGAATTACTGTAAAAAAAAATCCTTGCTTTGTTTAACATAATTATCAAAATATTTAAAAATATAAATAAAAATAATTCACAGGAGGGCTAATAATTCTGACTTCAACTGTAGTGTATTACTCAAAGGCTGATCTGGTTGGTGTCTAGGGGGTTACATACTGGCCGAGTCACAAAAGGCCACAACTACATGTAAGTCCCTTTGGATTCTAGCTATGGCTCAGGTCCGTCTTTCACAGTAAGTAAATAGATTGTTTTAAATACATTTGTAATCATCAAAATTATACATGTGATTATCTGAAACTATAACAGTTTGAACTGAGGAAACTTATCATTGATATTTTAGAAATGCTACGGTAAGTTAAAAGGTTTAGGGTTTGAGCCAATAAGTTATATCGGTACTCTAAACAACAAGTAAATGTCCCTTATCAAACGAGTTTCTGTTTTCTCTCTACATGTGAACGTGTTGATATTTCTGAATGGGGAGAAGCAATATTTTACCTGAGGAACTAAAATTAGACTCTCAGCCGCGGAACCTTTACCACAGATATAAATAAACTACAAGCTGTCCTAGCTCACTTTCTTCTAAAGTCAGTCTGAATCAGAGCAGAAAGTCCTTGAATTCAGTCCTACAAGGAGTCCAGCGGAGGCCTGTTTCTTCTCTTTTTAAGTTGGCAGGTTGTGGGCCAGAGGTCTTCATTGACTGGCTATCATAAATGGAAACCATTATATCCAGTCTGGATTAAAATAAACACGTTCTTCTCTTTCTACGGTTGGATTTTCGCAGAAATTATATTAAAAACAACACTTGTCCTTGCTAATTTAACTACAAGAATGACTGTGTTTGTTCTTAAATGAAAGATTAGATCAATATTGGAGTTATTAATATTCCAGTAGCACCTAACAATAACAGTACACGAATAATGACGTGCTAATATGTAAATTAAACATTACTTCATTATGAACTAATCATGAGTTAAGGCAGTGGTTCTCAAACTGTGGAACGGTACACGAGCTTACATCTAGTGGTACGTGGAGGAATCACTGAGTAACGAAAGAAAAATGTTATACAAATGTAATCATTTGATGCATACGATAACTCAAATGTGATCATTATTGGCTGTTCTCTAAAGCCTACGATCAAAGCGTTGTGCTTAGAATGTTTACTTTAGTGTATTGCGTCATCCTCTGCTAAAAATCAATTAAATTGGCGCGGAACAAGAGAAAGAGGTGCTTGCAGAGCAGATACTGTACGAGCTAGAGCAGAGGTCCCCAACCCTCGGCCCACAGACCGGCACCGATCAATTGGTACCCGGCTGCACAAAAAAATCATTAATTATTTGAGTTTTATTTATAATCTGAGTCTGAATGATCATTTATTTTAAAAAATCTTTTATTTTGAAAAATGACTGTATTCTTTTGTTACATCTCGGTCACATGAGTGCCAAAATTTAACCCACAGGCTAGCAAAATGAGTAAGAACTGCAGCTCGACTCGCTTGCGTATTCCAGGCATACCCAGTTAAAAGCATCTTAACTCTTTAGAATGCAACTGATAAGAGCGACTGATCAGCTTCATATTTTGTTGAATGAATATGACTCTGCCTCGTTTTCGAACTGTGCAGTGCTGTAGCTGCTTAATTTGGCCAACTACGCTACTTTATTTTAACACTGGTCATTAGGGTGGTACTTGGAGAGACACATTTTTTCTGAGGTGGTACTTGATGAAAAAAGTTTGAGAACCACTGAGTTAAGGCATTCACTAATCAGGAACTAACCTCAACTACAACATGAGTTCATCAACTGTAAAACAATTATTGTGCCAATTAGTTATAACAACTTAATATGTTGAGTTATGTGAACTTTTATGGATTGAATGTGAAAGTCATGACATAAAGATGCATTAGCAGGACACGAGTTCGTTTTAGTTACATTTAGCTTAAACTAATGTGACAATTAATACATTAACAAACATGAACTAACAAGTAATCAAGGCAGCCATTATTCACACATGAACTCATGTTGTGGTTAGTTCTTGATTAACCTTCCTGTGATTTACAACTTAAATCACTCATAAATATTGGGTTTTACATCTGATTGCCTCAAGGCCTTATGATATCCCTCAGACTATGCATTTGAACATATAAAAGTGATTAGCACCTCTTTCATTGAATTTTGATTGTTTTAATTAACCTTGTTACACCTGTGGTGTTCCCGGTCAAAAGTGACCGCCATAAGAAATGAATGGGTATCCAGGCTATATTCATTCATCAGACAGAAAACATCCCCACACACACTACCCCACCCACCCACTCACCCATTCACTCACTTACTCACTAAATTATGAATTCCCATGAAAGTGTTAGATCCTCCAACGTGAATCAACTTCCTGATAAAACAGTGTGTCATATCTTCACACAGACTAGGAGTCTGTTATGTGAATCCATCTATGTGTGTCTGTCTTTCTTTCTTTCTTTCTTTCTTTCTTATTCAGCCAATTTCTAGCAGGAGTCTTGCAGGAGCACTTCTAGCTTAGCTTAGCAACAATTATTTTATCATGAGACAGTTATTATCCCGCTTTAAAATAGACCAAAGTACAACTAGTGCTAGTTCTGTGTCCATGCTCATCGTATATACCCTCAGTCACTATTCCCTATTGACCTTATTCTAAAATGCGGAAGTGCGCCTGTTTTCGCGATTGTCTTAGAACTTCCGTTTCAGTCGCCTATGGGAGAAATGACAAGAAATAATAAACGGCAAAAAACGGTCAAACTACTTGCTCTACAAACAAATGTTTGCATGACTATACAGACCAAGTAGAATAATACAACAAGGAAATATCAGTTTGCAACATCAAACAGCGAAACAAGCAGTTTTTAATGTCTAAAAATGAATGGAAGTGAATGAGACCGGAAGTCTCGTGCCAAAAAGATTCAAATGGCAGCGCCCGCTCGTCTGCGGAGAATAAGGTCAATATTAGTACACTTGAAGGACTGAAAATTCGATCACTCAGAACACGGGAAAGGATAGCATTTTGTTTGTGCTTTGCTGGTTGATAAATCATTCAGATGAACTAAAATGTCAATTTCCTTGGTCTTAATGAAAGTGTTTTGATTTCTGTCATTTATTGTTCATTTTGAAATACATTTTCAGCACCAATTTTTATTTTCATTGCAGTTATTTCATGCCTAATTTTGTAAATTCATGTTAAACACTTCTTTGAGACATTGTTCACAGCTAAAGAATGTTGAATAAAAATTTGGTGGAGAAAATGGTATTTGTGCTAATATAAGAGCAGTTAAAACAAACCGGTCAATTTCGACCGGGAACACTAAAGTAAGGGGCAGGATGTGAACACGACAGGAGGGTTAAAGCACTCCTTATCATTAGTTCATAACAATATTTAATTTATGTATTAGTACATGATTATTCCTGTACTGTTATTGTAAATTGTTACCAGTATTTAGTCTATGTTTCTTCACTGTGTAACCAACCTCTTGTCTCCCTTCTTTCCGTCACAGTTTCGATGTGGAAAATGGGTTGTCGATGGGTCGCAGTTCACTGGACCCCAGTCCGAGCTCCGGGCTGGTCCTGCAGGCAAACAGCCAGAGGCGAGAGTCTTTCCTGTACCGCTCAGACTCGGATTTTGACCTCTCGCCCAAGACGATGTCCAGAAACTCCTCGACCGCCAGCGAGCTGTAAGCATTCATCACATATTAAGACAATATGTCAATAGCTATGTTTCCATACACCTATTTTTATGTGCATCTTGGAATATCGCATTATAAAGGTTAATGGAAATGCCAAGAAATCCGCTGGTTTGAGCCCCAGCTGGGTCATTTGGCATTTCTGTGTGGAGTTGCATGTTCTCCCCGTGTTGGTGTGGGTTTCCTTCGGGTGTTTCGGTTTACTCCACAATCCAAACACATGCACTACAGGTGAACTGATTAAGCTAAATTGGCCGTAGTGTATGAGTGTAAATGTGAGAGTGTATGGGTGTTTCCCAGTGCTGAAAGGCCATCTGTTGCGTAAAACGTGCTGGATAAGTTGGTGGTTCATTCCACTGTGGCGACCCCTGATAAATTAAGGGACTAAGCCAATGGAGAATCAATGAATGAATGAAATGCACATAAAAAAGATGCACATACATTTTGAATATGTGGATAACTACTGTATGTAGGATGAACTTTTTATCCGATAAGAGAAAATGACTATGGTAACACATAAATACATACATTTCTACATGCGCATCATGTGATTTTGTTTTAACAGATCATGTGATATCCAAAATGAGAATGATGTAAAGGCATTAATGGACAAACCAGTGGATCAACCACATTGTACAACATCTGACATGTTGTTTTGGTCATTCTCAAATCCCTCAGCCAAAGTCTGTCATCACAGTGGTTCGGTATTATTACCTCGTCTTGAGCAGAGGTCTTAAACTGATGGCCCGCCGGACCATTTGCGACCTCCCCTACTCCTCTTTCCGGCCTGCATCTGACGCCAAAAATATAATGAGATTCGGTTCCCTACTACTACATGTTAAGGTTACTTTTGGTTTCTCTTAGTGTGCGGTCGAAAGTAATGCACGTGCAGATTATTTCTGGGGCTGATTTAAACTTTGAAATATATGTCTTTAAGTGCTCTATTTTTTTTTACTAAAGCTTTTTTTTTTTGAAAATATTCAAGTTCAAGGTCATTTGATTATAATCAGTTTTATACCACCTGTATTGTGTTGTACAAACACATCTCTATTGTTTAGACATTATGATGGTAGTGTAAACAGGATCATTTTGCTAATATTGGATTCATATATATATATATATATATATATATATATATATATATATTTTTTTTTTTTTTTTTTTTTTCCCTCTTTGTTGTAGCTTTACATAAAAAAAAAAAAAAAAAACATATTAAAAAAAAGAAAGTCACTAAAGTTACCCAATCTGCTTTCTGCTGTCTTGTGATTTGGTTAAGCAACAATTGATTGGGACAGAATAATATTTATTATTATTATGCCTATTATTAAATTGTAGTATTTTCGTATCAATTTAAACTACCCCTTCAATATGTAGTATAAGAAACAAAAAGAAGGAGCTTTGATACTCTAGGGAAGAATGTCCAAGGTCATCAATTACATCAGGTTTCCACTTTTTTTGTTGTGCTTGAATGTTAAAAGTGGCCCCCCTATGAATTGTCAGTCACTGATTTGGCCCCCGCCAATTTGAGTTTGAGACCCCTGGTCTTGAGCATCTGTGCTTTCGAGGAGCATCTTGTACTTACAAAAGCCACCACACGTTTGTTGCATTTTGTATTTTTCTTCTTCTACTCATTAGATGGAAACTGCATTATATTTACAAATGTTTTATGCTGACATAGGCTCATTCTGAAAACGTAGTCCTATATACATTTCTGGAGATTATGAAATTGTATAGCTGCAATTCATCTTTAAAACGAACACTATGTCATACCACCCCGCTGTTCCTTTTTGCGCTTACCAGCTGACCGCTTACCACTGTATGGACGGCTTTCCTGCTGTTAGCAGTTTATCCAGTGGCTCACCATGTCCATTGGCAGACTTAAGATGCAGAAAGGAGTTTATCAAGACAACGGAGTTTAACTTCAGCAAAGAACGGTTCCAGAAAGCGGGTACGACAAAAACAGAAGCCAAATATAAAACAAACAAGTAAAAATCAGGATGAGAATTTGGTAAAATGTGAAAACGTGGTAAAAACCAGGCGAAGGCTTTTCTCTTTCTGGACTGCTATTTAAAACTGTCGGTTGGGTTTAGGGACGGAAGAGGGTGGGTCAGTCGATCAGTCAGTCAGTCAGTAGTCGACAGCGGCCTCTGGTGGATTTACGGGAGAACAGCAGGCACAAAATGAACTCACGAGAGAAATTTGAGATGTGAAAAAGCATACACGGCGGCCCCTGGTGGATTCGCGAAAATAAAAACTCCAGAAAAAAATGTAGCTCCTGGGACGTATTTGGCGCTCTCCAGAAATTTATATGGCGTTACAGTTTCAGGATGAGCCTGGGTTTTTTTATGTGATATTCCAGTTTTGTGCATAAATCTAATTCACATCTGTTGTCTAGCTACTAGCTATTGTCTTTTACATGATTTCTTGCTTATTTAATACTTCATTTTTTGACATATGGGTAATTTATTTCCACTTTTATAAAAATTGGAACTATCATAGTTTAAACATGGAATAGAATTGTGAAAGAATTTGCAGTTGTTGTAGATGTGTAAATATCCACCCGCTTCGAATGATATCACTCGATTTAATGGGCATTATTAGTGATTATCAGCTGATAGATATGGGCCAGTAGGGGCCTTCTGCACCTACTGGTTTTTCTCAAAAGGCTGTTATTATCCATTCACATGGTTTATCAGCTGTACTAATAGAGAAGACTGCAGATACAGATCTGTTTTTACATCACTGTGATGGTTGGGTTTAGGGTTGGGTTAGGGGTAGACGTTAATAAAATAAAATTAATCTCGTTAACTTCCGGCCGCAGCCGTATGTGATTTTTAGTTGATTGACCATGTGGATGAATGATAACAGCCTTCTGAGCCTACTAGTCAGCGCAGAAGGCCCCTACTGACCCATATCTATAAGCTGATAACCACTGATAACGCCCATTCAGTTGAATGATAACATCCAAATGCATCTCTGAATCAGTGTGCATCGGGGTTTCCCAGTACTAGGTTGTGGCTGGAAAGGCATCCTCTGTGTAAAACATATGCTGGAAGAGTTGCCGATTTCATTCCGTGGCGGCCTCTGAAATACAGTCTAAGCCGAATGAAAATGAATGAATAGTAGTCAGTTAAATAGACGTATATCATTCATTTGTTGCTTAAATGACAATTTAAGCACTGCACTACTAATTTAAGCATTCAGAGGTAATTCAACAATAATAATGACTCATAATTCAATGTTAGTGCCGGGCCTGCAGATTAGAGAGAAGTTTTTACATCTCATTGATGAAAATTTCTGTTATTTATGTTATATAAATGTTTTGGCCATGTCCAACTTTCTTAAAAGATGTGTTTAACAGCAGGCCTAAACAGCTGGAGTTGATCATCATGCATATGCTCGACTAGGAGTGCAGCAATTAAAAATGTTTTAATTAAAATATCACTAAAATCAACATTAATAATGCATCAACATTCAATGTGGCGTTACGGTGGTGCAGTGGGTAGCACGATCACCTCATAGCAAAAATGGTTGCTGGTTCGAACTATCTATAATATGGCACTCCAATTCATCCAGAGATTTTATCAGTGACTTAAAACCCTGCTGAAAACCCCAGCATATGCCGGTAAGGTATGTTTTGATGCTGTTTTCAATGCTGGTCTCAATGATGGTCATTTCCATATGAACTGCACGCTCACCGAGGGCGGGATCATGTTCACTGTAATGAAGCTATACAGGAGAATCCGTACCAGTCCTTACGTATTAAATAAAAAGAGATTATTTGTTTTCGACTTGCATTGATTAATGCAAAAGTAGACATATCAAGCTTTCTTTAGATACATCTGTCATGTTTCTTTGTTGAGTATTTGCAGAGTTTCAGTTCATTTTAATGACGTGTTTTTCCTGACAGTCTACATCTTGCGCGCGCCTCATGCAGGCTATTTGTAATATTGAAGCTTTGTGAGCGTGATAGCATTAACTCTAATGAGCTCAGACTGAGAAACTAGACATAGCGTTGGTTCAATACTGATTACTTTATCTAACAATATTTGTTTGTTTTCAACATGCACTGGCTGCATTTAAAAGTAGACACTTCAAGCTTTCTAGAGATATACATCCTGTGTCTGTTCGTTTTGTTTTTGCGGAGTTTCAGCAAATTTTGCTAAGGCGTTTCTAAAAACAGCTCAAGGAGAGAGAAAAGACATAATGCCTACATTGGTAATTATCCAGTCAACCTCTGCAGACCTAGTACCAGGTCCGTAAAGTCATCGACTTTCGCTTTAAGATTTAAAGGGCTAGCATTGCATCATTTTCATATTTTTCATATGGTTCAAAAATGAAACATGTTCAAGATATAGCGCAAATGAAAGCTCTTGCCGGTGCACCTCCAGTTCTAGCATTCTTTTTACTGAATTATATTCACATATCAAACAGTTGTCGAATGAATTATGGTGTTTCCATGGCGCAGAAGTGGAAACAATACATTTATGATCAATAAGCAGCCCCAGATAGCACAGACAGCTGTCATCTCTTACCTTATGCTGTGTGCTTCAGGGCCACTTCTCCTCTGTTTTTGAGGTGATGTGCATAAATAATCCTTTTATATGTCTGACGTGGTCCAAACGCAGTGAATTATGTTTGATCAAACAAAAGAATAGTAAAATATGAAACAATGATCGATCCCTGTGGCTTGTATAGCACCTCTCATCAGTTGGAGCACAATAACTTTTGCATAGATTATGGTAGAGACATTTTTCTTTTTTCTAGGATAACAGACATGTGCAGGAACCAACAAAATTAATTACAGCAACCTAGACCACACACCTAAAAGGTACACATTTCACATTTAAGTTTATAAAAAAAATATATATATAAAGCGCCTCTTTTTTTGGGTGTTTATTATAACACAGACAACATCAGATATTTTATATACTTTCAATAGTGTTTAATGAAAATTCAAAGGGTTTTCTTTAAAATGATACCAAATTTTTGCATTTACGCCTCTGCATGTGGATTTGGGAAGCTTTTAAATTTGGTTAGGCAAAATCCAGGTGGAAATCCCAAAATAGCAGTAGAGTTTAACTGGTTATCCTTGTTTTGCAAAAGCTCACACGTTTGTTCTCATTGTGTGTGTACACAATAAAAAATAGACACCTAACAGATTCGATTGATGTATTGATCTTATCTGTACGATCAAAACTGAAAGTAATTCAAGTTCATTTCAGCTTTAAGCGGTGAAAACTTAGAACGCGTATACATGGTCTTCGACCCCTGGGGGTTAAAAGCATATGCTGGAGTTTTCAGCAGGGAAAGAATTCCCAAAAGTGTGATTTGTGAGGTAAACCAAACTGCAAAATAGCATTAAACGTAAATTCAGTGACTATTGATTCATTATTTGTTAAATTCGTAATTTAATGATAATTATTGTTGATATCTTGTCTTTTGCAGTCATGGAGAGGACATGATTGTAACGCCATTTGCTCAGGTCAGTTGGGTGCTTATTAATTGTATTAAATACATTATGCAATACTATATACTGTATGTGCCACAACCTTAAATGCCTTGCAGTAAAAACAGTCATTTACAGTGCATCCGGAAGATCTTCATAGCGCTTCACTTTTCCCACATTTTTTATGTTACAGCCTTATTCCAAAATGGTTTAAATTCAAATTATAATTGAATTATTTCAATTTATTCCTGTAAATTAATCGTTCCTTGTCAATGATCCTTCATGAATCGAACTTTATTTTCGCTGTTTAATATGTGGAAGGCCAAAAAAAGTACAAAAATAAATAAATAATAATAATAAATAAATAAATAAACTTAAATATTAACTCTATTAAAAATAAATCAAATGTACAATATTTTGTGTGTGACAAATAAACTAGAGTTTGAATTTCATCTATGTTTAGCTGCTTTGACACATATTTAAGTTGTAAAAAGCGCTATAAAAATAAAGTTGAATTGAATTGTGTGTGTGTGTGTGTGTGTGTGTGTGTGTGTGTGTGTGTGTGTGTGTGTGTGTGTGTGTGTGTGTGTGTGTGTGTGTGTGTGTGTGTGTGTGTGTGTGTGTGTGTGTGTGTGTGTGTGTGTGTGCTGTAGGTTCTTGCCAGTCTACGTACAGTGAGAGGAAATGTTGCAGCTTTAACCCACATGCAAGACAGAAGCAACAAGTGAGTCTGTAGCCAAAATATCTAAATGTTAGTAAATGGCAGAATTAATAAAAGATTTATGACATTAATTGTCTTTTTCGATTTTTATTTTTCTATATTAGGAGACCATCAGGCACTAACCCTCAATCTGCCTGTAAAACAAACCTTTCCGGTGAGTGGCCTACCCTTTAATGCTGTAGACCTGTACACCGAATTTTATAGTGGTCACCAGAGATGCAGATGGCTTTTGTGTTTCATTGTAACACATTTTGGATTGTTTTGACATCTGAGATTTGTTTTTCTAGATGAAGCATATCAAAAACTGACCGTCGAGACTCTTGAAGAGCTGGACTGGTGTTTGGACCAGCTGGAGACACTGCAAACACGTCACTCCGTCAGTGAAATGGCCTCCAATAAGGTATTTAAAGAAATATTTCATCCAGAAATGGAAACCACTATGCACTATTGTTAATTTTCTTTATCTTTTGTTTATTTGAAGTATGCATGAGGAAAATTAAATAATAAATAAATAAATAAAATAATAAATTAATAAATAAATAATACATTTAATAAAATAAATAAATTAAATTATATAAATAAATTAAATTAAATAAATAAATAAAAAATAATTTAAATATAAATGTTGACTTTTTATTATTTTCGATTATTTGAGTATACTGCAAAAATTGGGACAGAGGCCAAATAAAAGTGAGAAGGTTGTAGAATATACTATTTAAACCGTTTTGAAGCAGTCCACAAATAATGGCTAGTTCACACAACAGAAGCTCAATTTAGGCCTGATTTGCAAGTTAACAAGCTTGCCGACAGATCGGGCTGTGATTAGGGGAAAATCAGTGGCCGCTTTTCTGGGCGCAGTGTTTATGTGTGAATTACTGAATGACGCATCAAAGACTCGTTGCCGGCACCTCACAAACAAAAATTCAACATCTAGCATGCTAAATAATCCATATCTGTTAGCCGACTCGACCCCACGTAAGTTCAGATGTAGTGATGAACTGCAGCTAATGACTAGTGCCAGATGGAATCTGTGGACGTTTTTTGCTATTTCTGCTGAGAATTTTGGTAAAAGTCTGCGGATTTCTGCGGAATTATTTTGGGAGTATCATAACTAAAATCTTAATATATGAAATAAAAATAATATCTTTTCAACTTTTATTTAATGTTTAAAATGCAAATCCAATTAGATTCACTTTATTTGGTAAATAAAGCAAGTTTGTCATGTAATATATCTAGTAAAAGACAGAAAATAATACTGTACAAACTGCATTGTACATAAATTAGATGAACATTTTCATATTAGTTAATAATATTACTGAAATTAATTTTTAAAAAATGAAAAAATTTAGATTTACACACATTTACTCAAGTAAATACACAAAATTCAGATTCCGGATTGGCCTACCAATGACAAAGCAAGTCATGAATGAATGGCCTTTGTGTTCAAAAGCTCAACAGATTTAACCAATAAGCAAGCTAAGTGGCCACTTAGGGCCCCAGGAAATCTGAGGGCACCCAAATAAATACCTAAAAGTATAAATGATACCTATAAATTATATATAACAATTTATAAAAATTTCAATTTGAGTGTAACAGCTGCACAAATGTGTCCCCCATTTTCAATCATGGAGCAGTCCAGCAGTCAAATCAGTAAAGATTTAATTTTCAAAATAAAATGGTTCTTTACTTATTTTTAGTTGTGAATTCATTCATTCAATCATTCATTCATTCATTCATTCATTCATTCATTCATTCATTCATTCATTCATTCATTCATTCATTTTCTTTTCAGCTTAGTCCCTTTATTAATCTGTGGTTGCCAACGCGGAATGAACCGCCTAGTTGTGAATTCATAGAAAACAAGATAAAAAACAAGAAAACAAATAGTTTTAAAGGTTTTACAAGGTGCTTTACATGTGTTTTTATTATTCTGCATTAAGAGAAAAGGTGAGTGAATGTTATAAGAAAAAAAAACAGCAAAATAATAATAAATGGGCCCCATGGCTAGAGTTGCTTTGGGCCCTAATATCAAAATAATAATAAATCTGCCCCTGGTCATTTCAGTAAATGAGGGTTAGTAATGTCATGACTATTTCGAAGTGTTTAGAACAAGTAGACAAACATCTGTAGCTGTTTCCGAAATCCTCCCTTATACCCTTAAATAGTGCACTGTTTGAAGGAGCAGCCATTGTTTTTGGTGTCCAAAACCATAGATGACGATATCAATCCAACAATGTTCCGCCATAGCGAATATACAACCAATGCTACAAAAAAAATACCCTTAATACACTGTGAAAGATCCAATATCCTTCAAAAACTAAATTAAATTCTCTCCGTTAAACAACATAACATAGTTTGATTGTTTTCTTAATAAGTTCATTAAATCATACCATATTTTCATCTCTTATAGTTTCTTCTAAATGACTTCTTGCTGGTTCATATTTCTGATAATGTATCATGACCTGTTTTACTGTTTCTTCTTGCCCACAATAATGACAACAATTGACAACAATTATCTCCAAAACCAAAGCCTCAATATTATTACTCCCTTCTATTACTTCCAGTAAAGCTCATTTCTCCCACTTTCCTTTGGATTTTATGAAACCATTGACCCTTTCTAGTTTCTAATCATTGTCTTTCAGTCATTTTCTTTCAGCCTCTTTTTAATGATCCATACATTCATTTTCTTGTCGGCTTAGTCCCTTTATTAATCCGGGGTCGCCACAGCGTAATGAACCGCCAACTTATCCAGCAAGTTTTTTACGCAGCGGATGCCCTTCCAGCCGCAACCCATCTCTGGGAAACATCCACACACACGTTCACACACACACTCATACACTATGGACAATTTAGCCTACCCAATTCACCTGTACCACATGTCTTTGGACTGTGGGGGAAACCGGAGCACCCGGAGGAAACCCACGCGAAGGCAGGGAGAACATGCAAACTCCACACAGAAACACCAACTGAGCCAAGGTTCGAACCAGTTCGACAGCACTACCTACTGCGCCACTGCCTTGCCATGATCCATACAAAACTCACCAATTTGTGCAGCTTAAATAGACGTGGGAAACTGGTTAGTCCATAATCAGTTCCTAGGCACAGGGTGTTATGGGAGATGGAGTCTCGTATGGAAAAGGTGTTGGAGACCTCTAGTGGTGATTGGGAATTTATAACAGGATTTCAATAAATTTCAAGTTCAAAAGTTCACCATGGTGGAAGGAAAGTACCAAAAAGTAAATAAACAATCATGAAAATTCTGTATTTTGTTTAAATACACCTAAAAATAGTGACGTTCACTTAGTGTTTAGGCTAAAATAGCTCTAACTAAAAATGGGAAAAGTCCAAATTCTCTTCTGTTATGTTCTGATCTACTGTTGAAAGCCAATTTGTCCATATCATTTGCTGTCATTAATATTATTACACTGATATTACTCAAATCATGTCATAATTTTGTTGTAAATATTTTACTCTTTTGTTTTTATTCTTCTTAGTTTAAAAGAATGCTCAACAGGGAACTTACTCAGCTGTCGGAGACCAGCCGCTCAGGAAACCAGGTGTCGGAGTTCATAGCAAGCACAATATTACGTGAGTGACAAGAATTAATATATAATTATAGCTGTGTGTTTACAGTCACTTATTAATTCTTACATTCTGAATGTAACTTTTACACACTCATTGTGTTTGTGCTGCAGAAAAACAGTACGATGTGGAGCTTCTGTCGGCAGCATGTAAGGAGGAGAAGAAGCGTCGGCCGATGTCTCAGATTAGCGGAGTGAGAAAACTAAGCCCCAGTCCGAGTCTCCCCCCAACATGCATCCCGCGGTTTGGTGTCAACACGCAGCACGAGAGCCTCCTGGCCAAGGTGTGCCTTCATTTATAGTATTATTTCAGACTGTGATTTCTATAGTGTCAGAGAAAGCTCAAACATGTTGAAAAGCAAGAAAACAAATGTAAATAGACAATCATTAATAAAAAAAAAATACATTTTTACCATTAGAAGCTGGTTATATTCACACACTGTTGCCACACAACTGTTTAAACCCTTTATAAAAGTGATTTTTGCATCAAATAGGTCTACTTTAAAACTAAAACAAAGTTTTTTTCCTGAAAACAATCTAAATTTAACTATTAACAGATGAACATGTTGTATATACTTTACTTTCTGCTTCTCCTGGGGTCCGTTCTTCGTACCTCGCTTAAATGATCTAAGATGATTTTGCCGATCCTGGATCTTTTCATCTCGATAACTCATCTCTCGCTAATTTGGTTCTTCAAACAAGTTCGCGAATCAGATTAGAATGTCTGGATGAACTGATCTGAGATCGCTGCGTGTGTTGTGAAGGACAGATCTATCGATCCTAGAAATCATGATCAGCATTGCAACGATTGGCTGACGGCACAGCAGCGTAATGACATCATCTGATTAATATTCAATTATCCATGTAAGCAAAATTACATCAAATTAGCAGCAAACGGCTTGTTAAATATGACACGCAATAACCTTCGACATTTGTTGTGAGCTGCAGGCTTCACACTTTCATGTGTCAAGAGTATTCATCATGTATTTCAATGCATATCAATGTATTTAGTTCTACATTAAGAAAATATTTTCTTTATTATAGTAGCCGTTTTTTTAATCGCTGTATGGAATAACTGGATGTTTACAAAAGAATTTTGATATTGGTAAAGGCGTCTGCAACTTTTGTGAAGCATCAAATCACTGGCATATTAACTGTCAAAACATGTTCATGACTGAATTAATGTATTATTTCTTTTTTTTTTAAGAAGTCACATGTTCTGCATTTCTATCATCATACACAAATTGTACTAAAGCGATCTAAAAAGTTCATATCAATAAATTTTCTCTTTGTACTTTCATTTCGAGGGTGCAGATTGCATAAGGTTTCTTAATATAACTTTATTTTATTAATAACTATAACTTTATATATATAGTTAAATTTTTTTTACTATTTTCCCAAGTGTATATAACTACTACTGTAAGAAAATATAATAATTTGGTACTTTCTCTATTATCTTTGCTTGAACTAAGCCGATCTAATCCTGTTTATATGAATTGAACCTGCTTCCGATCAGGTTTGAGCTAGCAGAACTGTTGCTATGACAACAACTCGCAGATCAGCTTTGAAGAACGAAACGATCCCGGATCATGTCAAATCGTCAATAACCAAATCCAGCTAACTGAGTAATCCACGTACGAAGAACGTGATGACTTTATTTTGATTTGATCCTGTTTTATAGACATTTTTAATGTTTGACATATCTACCTTGTAATTGAAAGATTCCTGGGAGAAAGATTTAGACATTCAAATTACCAATGAGAACTGGAAAAAGTCTATCAAAGTCCTAAATACATGTTCTATTAACTCAAGACACCAACTAATCAAATATAAAGTAGTACATCGGCTTCATTATTCTGGAGTTAAGCTTAATAAATTGTTCCCCTCCATCTCCTCTTAATGTAACAAATGTGATTCTGCAGAAGGCTCCTAAGGACATCTTTTTTGTTCCTGCCCAAACGATTTGGCGAAATTTTCAGATTTTTTCTCTAAGGCTTATTTTTGTGAGCTATCCCCTGATCCAGCCAATAGTATCAGGATGCAGCCTATTTGATGCAAGCTGAGATTGCATCACTCAGCGATTAATTGTCAGACACAATGCACTCAATGGAGTAAGTGATGTCACTGTGACGGGTAGGGTTAGGGGTGGGGTTAGGTGAGTGCATTAAAAAGCATTGGATGCAGCTCAGATTGCGCTGCACCAGGTCTGCATCCAGACTCCTCTCAATCCAGCGATCACTGTTTTTGGTTGGTCTGACTCACTTTGTGGGTTCACTCATCAAATTAAAAAAAGCTTTCTGATATGGAATGGCGATAGCTAAAAAATGATTCTTTGTCTATGGGTAAAGGCATCAAAATCACTTTTTAAATAATGGCTTTCAGAATTTTCTAACACTTTACATTTAGAGAGACTCAGACACAATCTATCTGATAATATTGCTGGATCGAAGCCACCTGGAAACCCTTTTTTAATTACCTGTCAAATGCCAAGGATAACAGTTTAAAGGTATTACCCTGTCATCGTCTGCAAGATCACAACATTGCCTGTGCCCACTGGCTTAGATATAGCCACATTGCCTGTGCTCATTGGCTTAGATATAGCCGCATTGCCTGTGCCCACTGGCTTAGATATAGCGACGTTGCCTGCGCCCACTGGCCTAGATAAACTCATAAAAATAATGGTTTTAAAGTCTTTCTGTTTTTTTTTTGTTTTTTTTGCATTTCTTTTCTCTTTATAAATTGTTGTTACTTTTTGCAATTGTCTGTGTTGCTTTAAGGTCAAAATAAAAAAATATATAGTATTCAAAAATATTAATAGTTTCCACTTTGAAACAGGATTATTTTGCTTACCCTACTGATTTTTTTTTGCTTGTTATAGGTGAAATACTTACTTAACTCAGACTTATTGGGCCCTGTCATACACAGGCGCAATGCGGCGAAAGGCCACAAATTGTTTTCTTTCTAATGAAGGTTTCAGTTTTTAAACTTAAAGACAAAGTCCAGCATGTAAATAGCAAATGCACCATGGCGCAACTGGCTCTTAAAGGGAATGGAAGATGAGACTCTGATTGGTTTAATGCAGGTTATGCTCAAAACACATCCATCACTTAGTAAGAGAATAAGCACAACCCTGTTAGACCATGCGCCAGGGCGCAGATCGTATTTTTCCATCGTAAATAGCAAAAGTGGATTCGGACACATCCTTGGTTTTGTGCCATGTGCTTTAGACTTTGTGCCTAGATCGTTAAAATAGAGCCCTAAGAAAGAAAAACATGTTTTGCAGTGCACAGTTTCTCACTATTCTGACAAACACACACGCTGTTTCATTACTGATGATTGTATTATAAGTAGACTTGGACGTACAATGCCCATATTTTTCCCTCCAGGAGCTTGAGGACTTGGATCGATGGGGTATAGATATTTTTAAGATAGCAGAATATTCTGGAAATCGGCCACTGACAGTGATGATGTACACCATTTTTCAGGTAAAGACCGAAATATCTTATGAAAAAAACATGAAAAATGTTTACAGTAGACAATAAAGGAGAAAATCTTTCCTTTTTATCTCTGTACTTATTTTCATCGGCAAATTGATGTGGTATTTGAACATGTTAATGCTCTCTTTTATTCTCAGGAGCGAGATTTACTCAAAACCTTTAAAATCCCATCGGACACCTTCTTAACATTCCTGATGACCCTGGAAGATCACTACCATGCGGACGTGGCCTATCATAACAACATCCACGCAGCAGATGTTGTTCAGTCCACACACGTTCTTCTCTCCACACCTGCCCTAGAGGTCTACATGGATCCACACATACACACACACACATGGTGCTCATGGAAAATAACGGTCACACTTTATTTTGACGGCCTGTTTGTTGAATTTAAGTTAACTTGCATCAACCTACCAACTGACTCTCATTAGATTATAAGTAGACTGTTAGGTTGGGGTTAGGGTTAGTGTAAAATGACATGTACTTGCAAAGTTTCATATAGTCAGTTAAATGCCTGTTTAGCTGCAGTATCAACAGATATTAAGCAGATAGTCTGCTAATACTCAAATGGACCATCAAAATAAAGTGTTTCAGAAATAACTGCTAAATATACCTTTGCTAACACCATGTTATATTTGTTTTTTTATCTTTAGGATGTGTTCACAGACCTGGAGATCATGGCCGCTCTGTTTGCTAGCGCTATACATGATGTCGATCATCCAGGAGTGACCAACCAGTTCCTCATTAACACAAGTATGACTTTTTTTATATTATCCATGATTCCTATGATGGAATTGTAAAGGGTCTATGTCAGACATCGAAAGTTGGGGAGCTTTAGGGAGATATTCTTTTCTTTTTATATCTTCTAAGGCCGTGTCCACACTAATACATTATCATTTAAAAACACTTTTTTTTTTCTCTATTTCAACTTTGTAGGGTATTTTGAGCCAAAAATTCACATAGACGCTCTAGGGCAGGGGTCTCAAACTCAATTTACCTGGGGGTTGCTGGAGGCAGAGTCAGGGTGAGGCTGGGCTGCAGGTTTTCCAAAAGAAATTAATTATATTATTAATTATTATTAGTTCATTTTTTCATCTTATTTTGTGTTAAAATATAAAAATAAAAACAGAGATTTGAGAAGATTGGATTTTTTAAAACACAAAATAAGTAAAAAAAAATAAACAAATTAAAAAGTAATAAGAAAATAAATCAATCAGTAATAAATAGTAATAATAATAATAATACTATTAATAATAATAATATTAATTAATAATGGAATAAAATACCAGTGTATATCAAAGAGAGCAGCACTTTTAATCATTTTAAAACTGTTCTTAAAATTTGGCTCGAACAAAATCAAGTATGCAGCCACTGATTTGATTTCATTTCATTGACAATGATGTATTGTATTTATTGTATTGTAAGTGTGTATTGTATTGGTTATTACTGTTAAATTTATTACTTCCTGCCCAGGGACTACAGATGTAAATTAGCTTTATAGCTAACTCTGGCACAACATGTCATGTACATTGTACATTGTCCCTGTATAAATAAATAAATAAAAATGTATAAATATAAATAAAAAATAATAATTTATTGTTAGGCGAGGCAGTGGCACAGTAGGTAGTGCTGTCGCCTCACAGCAAGTAGGTCGCTGGATCGCTGGTTCGAACCTCGGCTCAGTTGGCGTTTCTGTGTGGAGTTTGCATGTTCTCCCTGCCTTCGCGTGGGTTTCCTCCGGGTGCTCCGGTTTCCCCCACAGTCTAAAGACATGCAGTACAGGTGAATTGGCTAAGCTGAATTGTCCATAATGTGTGTGTGAATGTGTGTGTGGATGTTTCCCAGAGATAGGTTGCGGCTGGAAGGGCATTCGCAAGGGACTAAGCCGACAAGAAAATGAATGAATGAATTTATTGTTATCCGTCATGCTGTTGTTACAGGAAAAGAAGCAACACTGTGTTGTTGTCATTTTGTTTTAACTACTTTTACATCATGTAGAAATATATGTAATGTTTATTGTGTGAGGCGATGCAAAGACGCAAATAAAAATGCAAGTAGTGCAATGCAAATGACCCACAAATAACGGTGCGACTCTATAGCGCCCCATTCAAACGGGGCTTCAGCGTCAACGCTTGACTGAAGGCGTGTCTGAAGTTGCGGCTGCAGCGTTTGTCATAGCAGCGTTGGCCAATGAAATTCTGTCAGCAATAGGCCACTGTCTAGCTGGTGTATTTGCATACAGCGATCTGATTGGCTGACGCTTCTGTCGGCTCTTGAAAAGTTGAGCTAGTCCCAACTTCTGCAGTGAGCAATGCCTCTGAAGTGGCGCCGACGGATCCACAATGCAGTTCGGCAACGCCTGACGACACCCATTCAAAGTGAATGGGAAGCGTTGACGCTGACGCCCTGTGTGAATGGGGCATAATTGGTCCGCATTACCGGGGACTCTTATTGCCAATATACAGGTGTCGATGTGTGACTGCAGACGACTACATTAGGCTGCATTGAGTTTCTTACTTTTCTTTTATCCTGCCTCGTACGCATCACTTTAATTTATTTTGTGCTCACTGCGCGCAAAACAATAACCACCAACCAATGAGAATGATTGTAAACGCAAGAAAGATGATTGGTTGAAAATATTGTTCAGGACCTGTAGTTAAACGTGAATTTTGCTTTAACTAGCACATGACTACAATCACAAGTTAATGCCGAATCAATTAAAATAAATACCGGAAAGTAAAAAACAAATATCTGACATTTCCTGGAACAGGATCTGGCAAGATCCTGCTCAAATTAAGCACTGATTTATATACACATTTATATATTTATAGTGTCCCACTGGGCAGCAACTTTTTTTTAAATGTTGTGAATGAAGTGCGCTGGGACAAATGTCCGCTTGTGCCCAATAGAAACGAGGCAGCCAGCAGGCACAGAAGAAAACATTCCATGGCAACACTGCTGTAACTTTCACTCATTGGGAAATGTTACTCTGTCAGCGTCAAGCCCCCAGCCCACCGTGATTGGTGGGTTCGTTTAGCTTCAAACACAAAACTTTAAAGTGTTACACATATCAAACTCGCGGGCCGCACTAACATTAAACTTTGAAATTAAGGTCAATTAAGGTTTCAAATTAAACTATCGTACTATCGGGCCTCGAGTTTGAACCCCCTGCTCTAGGGACATCAGAGACTTATTTTACATCTCGCCCAAAGGGGCATAATAGGGCCTGTTTAAAAACAAAATTCTGAATTAATTGCTTGATTTTGCGTTAAATTCATCGATCATAGAATCACAAAATTCTGGAGGGACACAACAGCTACCTGTTTTTTTATTATAGATCACGGCGATTCAGATTGTTTTTGTCAGTTTTATGTTTTGAAAGTAAGGTAATGTGAGATTTGGATTAGAATGGGATGATCATCAGAATTGCAGACTTCCAAAAGCCAGTCAGAAAAGTAGATGTTGCTTGGTGTTTTTCAGACTCTGAACTGGCTCTCATGTATAATGATGCTTCAGTATTGGAGAATCATCATTTGGCGGTGGGCTTCAAGCTTCTGCAGGAGGAGAACTGTGATATCTTCTGCAATCTGAGCAAGAAACAGCGGCAGTCCCTGCGACAAATGACTATAGATATGGTAAACCTTTGGCATATTTGTAACTTTGAGACAAGTACTAAATAACTGATCCTTTTATACATTTTATTGTATATTGGGTATTTTTATGGGTCAAAGATATACACACACACACACACACACACATATATATATATATATACGCCATCTTGTGGATAGACAATGTCAACCGTCTTTAGCTAGATGTGATGTCTCTCAGAAATAATAAATATCGAGAAATAGGCTCTATCCTTATAAATAAACTGCATAATTGCAATCTAAAAAAACACATTCTCATAAGTTTTACATAAAAAAGCCTCAAAAGTACATGATGTTATTTGATAGCTGAAATATTTGTCAAACTGTATTGAGTTTATTGATCTGCTGTCACTCTATATGGGCGGAGTAATACACAAAGGTGAAGAGGCTGTACGAGTGCTGTTATTGCAGAATATCACACTGCTATCAGCCAATCAGATTCGAGAACCAGACAGAACTGTTGTATATATATATATATATATATATATATATATATATATATATATATATATATATATATATATATACACATATACATATACATATATATATATATATATATATATATATATATATATATATATATATATATATATATATTTATATATATATGTATATAAATCTTGATTAATGCATTTGTAATAATAACTTTTGTTAAAAATTAAATGTCAAATATGTGAAATACAGTACATGTAAAATGTTTTAGAACACTAAGATTTTTTTATGTTTTATAAAAGACTGCTCTCTATAATAAAGTAGGAAAAAAATCATGTTTCCAGGTTTTAGCGACTGACATGTCCAAACACATGAATTTCCTGGCAGACCTGAAGACAATGGTGGAAACTAAAAAAGTGACCAGTCAAGGAGTCTTACTACTGGACAACTACTCAGACCGAATACAGGTACTACAGGCCACATTGTACCAAACACAAAAATACAACAGCAGTATTGGGAGTATAAATAGCTACAGTTCAAGCCAGAATTATTCGCCCTCCTTTGATTTTTTCTTTTTCATATATTTTCTAAATGATGTTTAACAAATATATATTAGGAATAAGCATGTGTAAGTAATGTGAAACGTTCACACATTTTTTGCGGGTTCGTTATTTGAGATGACAGTAAAAGCAGCTGCATAGAAAGACGCTGCAGTAGAGGTCTGCATTCCCTGTGGCTGTGCCACGGGACCCGACCAGTTTTCTTGCAGCGCAGCGATAAATTTCCGAATAAAACGCAGTAGCGGTCGAGAACTCTGATGTAATTTGAACGGGAGCAGGCGGCCTACCTACAGGGTTTCAGCGAGGTCTTAAAAAGTCTAAAATTTAAAAATTGAAATTTTAGGCCTTAAAAAGTCTTAAATTCTGTTTAGTCTTAAAAAGTCTTAAATTCTGCTGTTCTAGATCTTAAATATATTTGCTCAGGTCTTATTTTTCCACTGTCCATGTAACTACATCTAATGCACATTTAAATCCTTTTATGTCGTTGCTTGGTTTTCGTGTTGTAGTTCTTTATTTCACTAGTCCTATTGTAATTCGTGGTATTACAACTACAAATGAGACCAGCATGCAATAGCCAATTAGCTTTCTGTTATAGAACTCAGTGCGTGCGGCAAATGTGACGTCTACGTCAGAGCATACGCGTGGACGCATAGCTTATGGCGTGGCCGTCGGCGACACTGACGCTCACCTTTTAAAAAATTTAACTACATGTCGCAACGATATCGCTGACGAGTGTGGCTGGAGGTGAGAGCCGCGCAAGCCCAATGCATCTAGTGTTTACAAGTGTCGAGTCCTGTGAAGGAGATTATGATTACCTTACCTTATGATTAATGTTGTTGCACGTTCGCCAATTCCAGCCAAAATGAGCGAGTTTGAGCAAATTGTACATTAAGGAAGCATTCAGAAAAAACTAAACACCAGCGAAGAAACATAAACACTAACGCTAGCGTTTCTGAAATGTTATTACAGAGGAATACAAACAGCGCACAGAAGTATAAATGCACGGCAACAGGCGTTGCATGCACCGTGGGTCACGCCGATCACTCGACGCAAAAGTATAACCCAGGCTTGAAAAATTCTGAGCTCAACTGTGAATATTTAAATGAATCTTTCTTTCCTTTTGAAGGTTCTACAGAACATGGTGCACTGCGCCGACCTCAGCAACCCCACAAAACCCCTGGAGCTCTACAGAAAGTGGACAGATCGCATCATGGTGGAGTTCTTTAGTCAGGGGGACCGCGAGCGGGACAAGGGCATAGACGTCAGTCCTATGTGTGACAAACACACAGCTTCAATGGAAAACACTCAGGTATGCTCTTATCAAAAATATCCATCTTTTTATTTACACAATAGGGTCTGGAGAAGATGCTGTGCTCTGCATACAAGAATTTGACTACATTTTATGGACATAAATCATTATATCAACTGCGATCCAATTAAAAGCTAGTTTTCAATTTTAATTATAACAAAGAATATGCATTTAAAAAAACTAATAAACACATGAATAGTGTAAAATATTGTCAATATTAGTGCTGGGAAAAGATTAATTACGATTAATAACATCTAAAATGAAAGTTTGTTTGACATAAGATATGTGTGTGGATTATATTTAGTATATGTGATATAAACACATACATAAAAAACTGAACTATACAAACATTTTTCTATTTTGTATAGATATTTTTTAATTGTATTATGGTGGTACAGTGGCTCAGTGGTTAGCACTATCGCCTAACAGGAAGATGGTCGCTGGTTTGAGTCTCGGCTGGGCCAGTTGGCATTTCTGTGTGGAGTTATTATGTGGGTTTCCTCCGGGTGCTCCGGTTTCCCCCACAGTCCAAAGACATGCGCTATAGGTGAATTGAATAATCGAATGAATAATTGATAAGGTACGAGTGTTTGTATGAATGTCCGATTGTATGGGTATTTCCCATTAATCATAATTGAACATTTACTAATGCATTATTAACATTTAAGCCCATGCTTCTTAACATTAGTTAATGCAACATGAGTTAACATGAACTAACAATGAACTACTGTATTTTCATTGACTAACGTTAACTAACGTGAACAAATACAGTAGTAAATGTATTGTTCATTGTTTGTTCATCTTAGTAAAAGCATTAATTAACATTAACTAATGGACCTTATTGTAAAGTGTGACCAAAGCTGATTTTTCCGTCCTTAAAATAGCAAAAGTGGATTCTGACACACCCTTTATCCTTTTGCGCCCTGCACTTTAGACTTTGCACCTGGGTTGTCAAAATAGAGCCCAAAGTGTGCCAAGAAATTAAGCCAATATAATGATTTTAGCATTCTCTAAATTAATCATTTAATTCTATAATGTTTTGTTAAATAGTATTCATTCATTCATTTTCTTGTCAGCTTAGTCCCTTTATTAATCCAGGATCGCCACAGCGGAATGAACCGCCAACTTATCCAGCTAATTTTTACACAGCGGATGCCCTTCCAGCCGCAACCCATCTCTGGGAAACATCCACACACACATATTCACACACACACACACAATCATACACTACGGACAATTTAGCCTACCCAATTCACCTGTACCGCATGTCTTTGGACTGTGGGGGAAACCAGAGCACCCGGAGGAGACCCACGCGAATGCAGGGAGAACATGCAAATTCACAGAAATGCCAACTGAGCCGAGGCTTGAACCAGTGACCTTCTTGCTGTGAGGCGACAGCACTACCTACTGCGCCACTGCTTCGTCCTGTTAAATAATATAATATATGCAAATGAAATGTATTAATACATAACTTTAGCAACTTTCAGCTACTAATCATTTGCAAATGACAATGTAAAGCCAAAAATAAAAGATTTTAAACAACCCAAGCTCATTCTGAAAACATCGTCCCGTTTATTTTTTTCAATCGAACGCTGCGGGGCGGTGTGACGCTGTTCACTTTCGCGCTTACCTTACCTCCTTGTGAAGGGATTCCCTGCTGAAACCCGTTTGTTCACTCAGCTCACCGTGTAACGTCGGCAGGCTCAAGATGCGGAGAGGAGTCAACCACGGCGACCGGTTTCAAGTACGGGGAAGAGAGATTCCAGCAATTAGGTAAGACGAAAACAGAATCCCAAAAATTAAGTTAAAGAGTTTCGTGACAGGATGAGACCGCTGTGAAACCCGAAAACGCGGTAGAAAAAAAAAATCGGGGCTTTTGTTTTTTTGGACAGCTTTTGTAAACTGTTGCTAGGGTTAAGGGAAGCGAGCGGGTGAGCGGGCGGGCGGGTCGATCGGTAAAATTGGCTGGGTTCAGGGAAGGAGCGCAGTCAATCATCCGGTCAGTCGGACAGCGGCCTCCGGTGGGTTCCCGCGAGAACAGCGCGGGCGCGAACCGCACTCGCGAGGAGTCTGAGGTGCGAAAAAGCGCACACAGCGGCCTCTCGCGGATTCGCGAAAACAAAAACTGCAGCCGTACGTACCCGCCGGGACGTATTCCGCGGTCTCCAGAAACGTCCGCGGGACTACGTTTCCACAATGAGCCCGGGTTGATTTTAAATCATAATATCAAACTTAAAGGAATAGTTCACCCAAAAAGGAATTTTTACTCACTATTTATTCTCCCTCAAGTGTTTTTAAACCTTTATGAGTTTCTTTCCTCTGTTTAACACAAAATAGTATTCTCTGGCAAAAAAAAAACAGTAACCATTGACTTCCATAGTAGGAAAAACAAGTCAATGGTTACAGGTTTCCAGCTTTTCAAAATATCTTTCTTAGTGTTCAACATAAATAAGAACCCCAAAAAAAGATTGAAACAAGTAAAAGGTGAGTAAATGGCAGATTTTTCATATTCGGGTGAACTAACCCTTTAATCTCTCTTCCTAACGATAGAGCTGCCTTTACATTTTAGTTATAAGCAACAGTCCTATTCGATCATAATGATAACTGTCTTTAATTGTTGTTTCTTAAGGTGGGATTCATTGATTACATTATCCACCCTTTATGGGAAACATGGGCTGATCTGGTCCATCCAGATGCTCAGGACATTCTAGATACATTAGAGGACAATCGAGAATGGTATCAGAGTATGATCCCACGCAGCCCCTCGCCAACCCCTGAAGAGCAGGACTCACGGCCCACAGGGGTCACAGGCTCAGCTGGAGAAAAGTTCCAGTTTGAGCTTACTCTGGAGGAAGAGGATGGAGAGTTAGAGACTGAAGAAGAGCACACAGATATAGAAAGATCGAGGACTATGACTGATCCTGAGCATCCACAAACGTCCCCTCTTGGAATCACTACCATTTTAGACAGCAGCGAAAGAGAACTGGATCAGGAACTGACCAGTGTGTCCGCCCTGCAGTTGGAAACCAGTAGTAGCAGCACTCATGATTAATCTGCAGTCAGGTAGAATAATGGTATAATAAAGTGCGAATCATAGGACCCAAGGTTTATACGACCAAATAAGCCTGTGTTTTAAAAATGTATTTGTGTCCCAGATATTTTGCAAAAGGACTGGGTGCTGAAATCGTAGATGAATGTTTTTGTGGTCGCATGGAGAAACGCGAGTCTTCCCTTGAGTGACTGTCCATGCCAATTGCAGAAGAAAGCAGATTTGCTCATAAATGTTGTCATTAGACGCTAGAATATTTATTATGTTGAATCTTTTTTAATAGCTGATAACTTAATGCTTTTGCTTTATTGCCACTGAAAAATCTCTTTGATGAGTGAAACGGGACAGTTGTGGGAATATTTAAGGCAAGACACCACAGGTGAATACGGTAAGAAAGTAACTAATAGTTAACACTGTACTTGTCCAGTTGTGTTTTGTATAAACATGTATGAAAATGTTATGTGTAAATATACAAAAGAGGCATTATCTATGGTAATATGAAATAATTTGCAATTACAAAATCAGGACATTTAAAATTCCTTTTTGTCAACTATTAAGAGTTATATACACTACCTGAAAAAAGTCTTGTCGCCTATCCAAGTTTTAGGAACAGCAAATAATAACTTGACTTCTAGTTGATCATTTGGTATCAGAAGTGGCTTATATGAAAGGCAAAGGCCTCTAGATTACGCTTATTTTACCAAAATATAATATGATCATGCCTTGATTTTTAATTATTTAATTAGGAAAGTAAGGTCTGACTTTGCTGAGACAAAAGTCTTGTCACTTAATAGAAATATTATACAGTATAGAATATAAAGTCATGCTGCAGTGGAAAAATAATTAATATTGTGCATGACCTCCCATGAGCTTGGAGGACTTCATCCATACATCTCTGCAATGACTCAAATCACTTATTAATAAAGTCATCTGGAATGGCAAAGAAAGCGTTCTTGCAGGACTCCCAGAGCTCATCAAGATTCTTTGGATTAATCTTCTATGCCTACTCCTCCATATTACCCTAGACATGCTTAATAATGTTCATGTCTGGTGACTGGGCTGGCCAATCTCGAAGCACCTTGACCTTCTTTGCTTTCAGGAACTTTGATGTGGAGGCTGAAGTATGAGGAGCGCTATCCTGCTGAAGAATTTGCCCTCTCCTGTGGTCTGTAATGTAATGGGCTGCACAAATGTCTTGATACCTCAGACTGTAGATGTTGCCATCCCATTTATCAAACTTGAGTTATTAAACTGATTCTTTGACTATATTAGACTAGTCACGATACTGAATTAAAAGATAAAACATTAATTTCCCGCTAACATTTAAGGCACTGTTGATGGCTTTCTTAAACAGCGCTGATTTGCCATTTTGTTCACGCGCTCAACAAAAAGGCTTGTGATTGGCCAAGAAGGTCATCAGTTCACCCTCCGCTGTTTACCAAGCACAAACAGAGACAGACGAGCAATCTGCTTGATGACTCGACTGATCTTCACAGCTGCTTCGTGCTTCAGTCTCAGTGTATCTGTGTTTGCACTGGGTGAAGAGCGGTAAACTGAGTGCAAACCAAACACAGATACACGGAGACCGGAGCGCGAAGCAGCCGTCTAGATGAGTCGAGTCATCCGCGTTCAGCAGCGCTTCAATGTTACCAGGAAATAGACAGTTTTAAAACTTCAGATCTAAATCTTCAAATCTCTCGCATGCCTCCATGCTGAATGTAACACCAAACCATGAGTTTCCCTTCACCAAACTTGACTGATTTCTAGGAGAATCTTTGGTCCATGCTGGGTCCAATAGGTCTTCTGCAGTATGTGTGATGATTGGGATGCAGTTCAACAGATGATTCATCTGAAAAATCTGCCACTTTTCCAAATGATCAACTAGAAGTCAAGTTATTATTTGTTGCTCCTTAACTGGGATTGACAACAAGACTTTTGTAGAATGTCATAGAAAATTAATTTTGTTGGATTACTTTTGTTGGATTTTTTTCAATCCATAGGTAAATGCTGTTAATTGTCATAAGTAAACAAACAAAAACTGTTAAGCGAAACTATAGACACCTTATTTTAAAAGTATTAAGTACTACTTTTTAGTTTTACTTCACTTGGTTTCCTTATGTACTTCAGTTTGAAAATTAAGAAAGACTTATTGAGGAATGCTTATTTATTTAGCTAGAAAACATTTTATTACCAAAACTTGTCAAACACTGATTACCACCACTGAATATTTCAAGATTGCATTGAAAATAACAAAATATGTCATTTAATATAAATAGCCTGGATCTCCGTTCTTGGCTCTATTTTTACGTCAGATTCATAAAAATCTTAGAAACTACACTAAAAATTTTCACAAACAATTCATAAAGTATGTTTTAAATTTAAACAAATTAAATTTAGTAATGTTCAGCTTAATTTGTTTGTTTAAATTCAACCCAAATTAATTGTTTACGAAAACTTAACCTAAAAATATTTGTAAATCCACGGAATAATCTTTAAATATTTTTTTTCAGTGTAGAGTGTCGTTCTAGTCTCAAACAAATCGTTTGAGGCAGTAAGAAATAGGAATGCACCGAATTTTCGGCCACCGAAAAGTAACGACAGAAAATGTCATTTTCTTTTTTCGTCTGAAAAAAAATAGCTGAAAATATGAGCCAATAAAAAAAAAAACTCTGTAGTGCACCACACAGAACAGTATTGTTCAACATTTAACCAGCTGTAGTCACTGTAGTGAGAGGCTTTCACACTGAATGTGGAAAGCACTGCAATATGAAATTCATTTCAATCAATTAATTTCAATGGCTTGCACCATGCATAGGCAGTTTGTGGCTGCTTCGACCAAAGCGCACAAGCAGCAGAGTGTACTGTAAATTAGCAGGGAAGGCCTGCTAGGCCGCAAAAGGGGAACCGCGTTATAGCGAGGAACCACTGTCGACTTGTTTCTATAGCTTGCAATAATGCAACTGTGCTGTCATGGCAATGCTGGTAAAATGATGCCTCTCCGACTCTCGATTTTCTGTCAATAAAATAATATTTTATCTGCTTGTGTTTTTAGAATCAGTATGAATTCAATCATTGAGTTACATAAGAGAATCAGATTAGATTAAGAATTAGCACGTCCTAGGCCATGGTGCTCCCCTGGAAAGAGGTGGTTTGCCATCTCCAGGTTGGAGGAAAGTCCTTACCCCAGGTGTAGGAGTTCAGGTATGTTGGGGTTAAGTTCATGAGTGAGGAAAGGATGGAACGTGAACTTGACGGGCGGATCGGTGCAGTGGCAATAGTAATGCGATCGATGTGCGGGTCCGTTGTGATAAAAAGGGAGCTAAGCCGAAAGGCAAAGCTCTTGATTTACCGAATCTACGTTCCTACTCTTATCTACTGTCATGAGCTTTGTGCCATGACTGAAAGGACAAGATCTCAGATACAAGCAGCCGAAATGGGTTTCCTTCGCAGGGTGGCAATAAGAGGAGGAGCTTTGTCACCCGGGAGGAGCTCGGAGTAGAGCCACTGCTCCTCCACATCAAGAGAAGTCAGCTGAGGTGGCTCGGGTATCTGTTTCAGATGCCTCCTGGATGCCTACCTTGGGAGGTGTTCCAGGCTTGTCCCACCGGTAGGAGGCCTAGGGAAAGACCCTACACGCTGGAGGGACTACTGTATGTCTCTCAGCTGGCCTGGGAACGCCTCGGGATTCCCTGGAGGAGCTAGAGAGTGTCTGGGGAGTGTCTGGAGAGGGAAGTCTGGGGTTCTCTCCTGAGACTGCTGCTCCCACGACCCGGCCCTAGAAAAGTGAATCATTACTCATTTGCGGGCATCCGGAGACTCGCGAAACTTCCCGCCATACTCATAATTCTCTCTTCATATAGCCGTAAGCCTATTACATATCCATAAAACACTGTGATATAACCGCGCTCGGATCGGATCGCTTTCTTACGGCAATCAAACCGCTCCAGGGTTCGTTTCAATCGAGCCGAGACCACCTCATTCAAGCAATCTCGGAGCGATTACTTTGGCGCGGAACAGAGCGCGATAGCCATGTTCACATATGCCAAACGAACCGCACTAACTGGGCAAACGAGACAGGTTTCGAAACAAAAGTGTAGGTGTGAAAGCACCCTAAAAATAAATGAATGAATGAATGAATGAATGAATGAATGAATGAATGAATGAATGAATGAATGAAGTGAGTTAATGAGTTAAAATAAAATAATTATTTGGCTTTGGATCAAGTGCATCCAGAATTTTCAGGTTCGGCTCAGAATTTTCATTTCGGTGCATTCCTAAAATAAATCTTGGCAAAAAGCAAATGGAAAACAAACTTTTGTCGAAATTAAGGTCCCACCAAAATTGCTTGCACACCATTTTTTTTGCGTCAAGCTGTATGTTTATCAGGCAAATGAAACAAACCTTTTGTTCAAAGATTCTGAAAATCAATAGGAATGAACTGGAAATTCAATGTTTGCAAGTGGCCTTCTACTGAAGTGGGATTGAGGTTCTTGAAATTCAAATCTACAAACACAAATATAATGTGCATTTAAGTGTGTATTTTGTGTATTTTACACTAGTCTGGAAAAAAACATGTTAACAAAATATTCCAAAATTAAGCAGTAAAAATACTTTAGCTTATGGTGTCTTGCCTTAACGGGTTAACAGTAAGAGTGTGATTGATAACAATCTCAGGATAATACTGATTTCATTTTAATGTAGCAAGACTCAAGTGCAGTCACTTTTTTTTCATTAACTACTGGGTAAAAGAAAAACATAATAGTTTAAAAGCCAAAAACTTGTGCTTGTTAGATCACCGTATGGAGAATATCTTTACACGTGTTTGTACTGAAATACCTTTATACCTCTTGGAAAGTTAGCACTATATAGACATAGAGAATATAGAAATAGAAACAGGGTTGATGTTTTATCTGCTTAATGAATGAACTCAAATGATGACAAATCCTTTTTCGAATCTAAACTCGCATAAATTGACATTCATGAGTGAGTCAGTGTTTTATGCTGATTTATTCGGATGTTCCCATGTTAGAGATTTGGAGATTGCCTCTGACTGAAGGAGAAGTGGATCTGACATTGGTTTTATATATATATATATATATATATTTATATTTATATATATATATATATATGTGGCTTTTAAAGAAATTGTTCACACAAAAATCTAAATCACCCCAAAACTGACTCAACCTCAAGTCATCCTTGGTGTACACAAGACATTCTTCTTCCAAACAAACAAATTCAGTAGTTTTAATTGTCTCCTCTATGCTGTGCACTCTAAAAAACGTTGTTGTGTAAATATGGTCAAATATGGACAAATCCAATGATGCGTTATTCATTTCAATTAATTTAAAATGACATTTTTTAACCCAAAGGTTGGTTTTGACCATATTTGACCCAACACTGGTATTTGCCACGCAGAATTCTTTAGAGAAAAGGTATCAAACTCAGTTCCTGGAGGGCTGCAGCCCTGAAGACTTTTGTTCCAACCCCGCATTGACACACTTAAGCCACAGTCATACTAAACTTCTCACCCCACAAACTTCCGTTCATTCTAATGTGAAGGCATGCCTCATATGTTTAGTCAGAGGTGAGCCAATGAATTGTCGAGAACATGCATTACAGGCAGCTGCTGGGAATCAGTAATTTGGGTTCATAATTTAAACAAATGTATTAAATCATAACTCATTAGGACAATAGTTCGACTTTTTTAGGCTATGCGCCTGGTACACCTACTGTTTCTCCTGTCCTTAAAATAAAAAAGTGTATTCTGGCACACCCTAAATGCACCTGCTCTGTGCACTTTAAGCTCTTTTCAGATGCATATGTGTATTTTTATACGTTGAGTTTTCCCTGCCTTATGCGTCAGACAGGAAACGCTAGCTCATGCAACAAGTTTCGAAGTTCGCTGCATTGCAAAGTTCAAGTTTGATGAAACCAACCTTTGATGAACTCTGACCGGGGAAATTGCATCACGTGACTGCTTGAGACCAATCGAAGATCAAAACACGACCTCTCTGTACAGAAATTTAAAATTTGGACCAATCGCTTGCATTTTAAAATTAAAATCTTGTTTAATCCCACCCCTTTTCGCAGCGACATATAACAGTATTTTGCATGTTTAAACTCTAGTGTGTCCATTGTGTTTAATTTGGGTTAAAGCTAAACTTCAAAGTGCTGTGGTCCTGCAGGAACGGACTTGGACACCCCAGCTTTACAGAGTGTAATGGTGTAGGGTTGTGGCTCTTTATTCGAAGCTTCCAAAAGCACATAAATCAAATAACAGTGCATGGTTGACAGGGAGGTTAATGCCTGTCTAATGAAGTGGATCCATGTGTATCAAAAACATTTCTACCTTAAATTATAAATCGTGCAAGTTCATTGCTCACAAGTTAATGCAAACGTAGAAACAGTGGCAGATTACCGTCCCGGGATGTGAACAATGGAATGCGCGTCACATTTGCTGCGAGTGTGCGAAATTTGCCTCAATTACTTCTTCGTTTGTGGTGTAAACACATCTATATTGTTTAATCAAAAAGGAGTACCTTTCAATGGCATGCTGATGTCCTGAGGCAAAAACTTCAGTTCTCGGGGTCACACGACCACACTATAACTGGAAAATCTTCACCATGGTTGGAATTATCAGCTAATTTTAGTTTCAGTCACCTAATACTGTGTTTTCATGTGACTAATGATCAAAACACATAGAGAAATCTGCAGACTGTAAAAAAAAATGTTCTTTTTTTGTTCAGATTTTTAAATAAATGTGGATTTATACACTTTTAGATGATTTTAAAAAAGGTCAACACCTTTATACAGCATGGAAGAGCCATTATAAAAATGTAAAACTACTCTGACTGTGTTCGTCTGACAGATTAAAGTAAAATACACCAATGATGCCTTGAGGGTGACAATTTTCATTTTTGGGTGAACTAGATACTAGATCAGCACCAACCCTTGCTCTTACCTATTCACAGTAAACACTGATAACTATAAGCCAAATATTTAGTTTTTTAATTGAAAATATATCATCCTGATCATTTCATTTAGTAATGATTAAAATACTTTCCTTTTTTTTTTTCTTTGCCGACAAATCTGAATCCATTTAACATATAAGATCTTTAATGCGACAGAAATGTGGACATTTTTGTAATAAACAGAATGCTATCTTACATTTGCATTGACCCTGATAAAGTTATTATTATCACGTGTCTTTATAGTTATCAGTCTTTATGTGAATGAGCCTTTAGCCAGACATGTTTCCGTCTTGCATAAAGGACTTTAACTAACTCATCTGATATTGTCATCATTTTAAAAATAAATAAAATAAAACAATAAATATTCAGTCTGAGAGTTTCTAAAATTACATATTAAACATGAAGTGTGTAAATCTGCTTCACTTTAAATATATGATCATGAGCAAGCCTTTTGTATTTTCTATTTCTAAAAAGAGCATCTGTGATATGTAATTAAAATGATCACATTTATAAATAATGTGTAGTCTAAATTATAAATAGAAGATTAAACTATTAATATTTTTCAGAAAATATTTGATTATTTCATTTATTTCATTTTCATTGATAAGTCCATTTATAGCAGCCTAGAAATTGCACACTTCACTTTTAATTGATCAAGAATCCATCGTCATTCAGTTTTGTCTTCTCTGGGAGTGAAGCTGTAGCCAGACTGACAGTAAATGTTAAAAGTGCCACTTTACCTAGTAGCCTTGGTTCTCAGAAATCGGAAAAGCCAGTGTAGAACGAACAGCCTTAAAGCACATCCCTTTAGTTCCAGTGCCATTACAGCAGTGACTGTGAAACATTTACAGAGTCTAAATCCAACTTTTCTGTATTTATATTACCTGAATGGCGTCCTCTTCTCTGTAATGATGTGCTAAGTTTATATGCGTCCTCTGTATGTTGGTATTACTTACATTGTTGAAAATATTTTTGTTTGTTTATAGCTTGAGGTCACATGTTTCAGAGAAAGGTTGTTTATAACAGTGTTTGTTCATGTTCTCCTCTGTCATATATATATATATATATATATATATATATATATATATATATATATATATATATATATATATATATATATATATTTATATATATATATATACACACAGTTGAAACCAGAAGTTTACATAGACTCTAAAAAAGGAACATAACCATTTGTTTTGAATGTCTGATGGTAAATCATACTAAACATTTACTATTTTAGGTCCGTTAGGATTACCTAGACAATTTACAGTTGCTAAATGCCAGAATCAGAGATTTTTTGGCTTTTTTGACTTTTGGAGAATTTTGTATTAATTTAGACAGTCAAAAGTTTACACACATTTCCTTGGTATTTTTTAGCTGTGCTTTTAAACTATACTTTAGTCAAATGTTTTAGGTGTCCTTCCACAAGCTTCTCACAATAGTTTGCAGGAATTTTGTCCCATTCCTCCTGACAGAATTGGCAAAACTGAGTCAGATTTGTAGGCTGTCTTGCTCGCACAACCTTTTTCAACTTCAATCCCACAAATTTTCTATAGGATTGAGATCAGGGCTTTGTGATGGCCACTCCAAAACATTCACTCTGTTGTCCTTAAAGCACATTTGAACTAATTTGGCAGTATGCTTAGGTTCATGGTCTGTTTGGAAGACCCATTTGTGGCCAAGTTTTAATTTCCTGGCTGATGTCTTGAGATGTTGCTGCAGTATTTCTACATAATGTTCTTTCTTTATGATGCCGTCTATGCTGTGAAGTGGACCAGTCCGTGTGTTTGAGGTTTTCCTTAAATACTGTTCTACAGTTGTGCCTCCAAGTAACTCAAATGTTGTCAATTAGCCAATCAGAAACTTTCAAAACCTTGACACCATCATCTTAGCTTTTTCATAGGCATAATAATGTTATGTAAACTTGACTTTCAAGAAAAGTTATAACAATTTCTTAAGTAATATCTCTCATTCTGATATTAAGCATAACAGAAACAAATCTGATAATCCTAACTTAACTAAAACATAGAAATACTTTAGTCACATTAACATCTGACTTTTTTAATGGTTATGTGCCTTTTTATACAGTGAATTTAAACTTCTGGTTTCAACTGTATATCTACACTGTAAAACCCAAAATGTTAATGTAACTTAAACCATTTCAAAGTACAAAAAATTATCCTAATGAGTGCTGTGAACTTAATCCATTTGAGTAAATGAAACAATTTGATCACAGTAAAACCCAAAAAATTAAGAGAACTCAAACCAACTAAGTACTGTCAAACCTAATAAGTTAAGGCAACTTAAACCGTTAAAGGAAACCGATTGCTACCAACCATTTGAGTTAAGAAACTAATTTATATGATTACCGTGAACTTACTCAATGTAAGCTGAAGTAATGAGGTCTCATTACCTTCAACACTGAGTTCAAAACTCTTTTCAAATGAGTAGAATATCTTTCAGTAAATTTTGGGTTAACTACACTCGTTTCATTTGATAAAGTTGACTGATGACTTTTACAGTGTGTGTGTGTGTGTGTGTATATATGCATATATATATATATATATATATATATATATATATATATATATATATATATATATATATATATATATATATATAAAGCAATTTACAATTTTTAATCCAGATTGTTCTGAATTGCCAATAAAATCTACATGAAATAAACATATTTTTGTGTGTGGCTCTGTATTTAAAGTGTGTGTGTGAAATCAACATTTACAGTGTTTATTTTACTAGCTCACATTGTTATTCAGCAGGTGAAAAATTATTCCATGCAAGTTAATCCACTGAAATGAATGTGTTTTTAGTAATTTTTCATTAAAATCTGATTATTTGCTTCTGCGTTTGGAGTGGCTGTCCTACTCTGAGGATGTCAGTTTGACAGCCCAAATCAGGATGTGGTATCTGTGACGTCACCCATAGGTTTCTGAAGAGTGCCAATGAAGCTACAAGTTCCTGTTAAAATTTTTGATAACACTTTATTTTGATAGTCCATTTAAATATTAGTAGACTGTCTGTTTAATATCTGTTGATACTGCTTCTTCAACAGACATTTAACTGATAAGAAACTGTGCAAGTACATGTCAACTTACACTAACCCTAAACCTAACCAAACAGTCTACTGATAATCTAATGAGAATTAGCTGGCATGATGATGCAATGTAATTTAAATTTAACTATCCCTTTAATGTTATTTGAGTGAACGTATTTTAACACTAGATGGCGCTAGAAATAATATATACGCGTTTAATGGTATAGTTTACCCCAAAATGAAAAATCTGTCATTATTTACTCACCCTTCTCTTCCAGAACTGTTTGACTTTCTCTCCTCTGTTGAACACAAACGATGATATTTTGAGGAAAGCCAGAAACATTTTACCATTAACTTCCAAAGTATTTGTTTTTCCTTACTATGGATGTCAGTTGTTACAGCTGTCTTCCATATATCTTCCTTTGTATTCAATAGAAAACATGAAACTCGTAAAGCTTTACAAGCACTTGAGGGTGTGTAAATAGGTAAATTTTTCTATGAACTCGCTCTTTAAAGTCACAAGACTTCTGCAAGTAACTAGCATAGCAACATTTACCAAAGGAGGAAACGTGTTTTCGTCTTTAAGAAAATATCTTATGAAAATATATCAGACATATTTTCAGTTATAATCATCAGTTAGGGTGTACCTTCTTAAGCTTTCACATAATGCATCTCACGACTCTGTCCAGTCATATCAGATCAAATGAATGTTTATCTGTGCATTATTGAAAATGCTGCTGACATTTTTTTTCTTCAGTGAAACATGAAGGAAGCTTTATATGAAGATTTGTTTGAATATATGTTGTTTAATTTCATACACAGATCCATTGTTTTACTTCACAAGAATTTAGTGTGTGACCAGGAGCTATGGCTATTGATTTGAGATGGTTTGTATGTGTTTATTTTTATCTTATAATGAATGCCTATTGTAGCCTATGAATGACCACGGACCAAAAATTCAGCTTAAAATATTTGTTAATCTTCTACTGAGGAAAAAAAAAGTCTCCAACATCTTGGATAACCTGAAGGTGAGTAAAAAACAAAATATTTTATTTTTTGGGGTATGCTAGCTAACCAGCTATGCTAATTCTCCCTCCATTTGAATTTTGTTCCATCCGCAGGATTTAAACACTTCACTGGCTCAAGTTTGGAACCAATTTGACCAAAAGTGTCACTTCTTTAATAATTTATCCTTATAAATTGTCATTTACAGTAGGCTACTGTATATTTACTCTACAACAATATGATTATTTTATCATAAAACTGACATAGCCATTTCTGATAATCATTCACTCATTTTTTTAGCTTAGTCCCTTATTTATCAGGGGTCACCACAGCGGAATGAACCATCAACTATTCTAGCATATGTTTCCCAGCTGCAACCCGCTACTGGGAAACACACACTCTCACATTCACACTTATTCAAATACACTATGGCCAATTTAGTTCATCAAATTCACCTACAGCGCATGTCTTTGGACTGTAGGAGAGACCGGAGCACCTAAAGGAAACCCACGCGAACACAGGGAGAACATGCAAACCATACAGAAATGCCAACTGACTCAGTCAGAACTCTAAGCAGTGACCATCTTGCTGCGAGGCGAGAGCACTAACTACTGAGCCACCGTGCCACTCTTCAATTCATATCAGATTAAATAAATGTTTATCTGTGCATTTTTGAAAATGCTGATAACTTTTTTTACTTTAGTGAAACATGAAGCTTTATATGAAGATTTGTTTAAATATTTAATGTTTAATTTCATACACAGATCATCGTATCACTTTACAAGAATTCAGTGTGTGACCAGGAGCTATGGCTATTGATTTGAGATGGTTTGTATGTGCTTATTTTTAATCTAATAATGAATGCCTATTGTATGAACGATCAAGGACCACAAATTCAGCTTAAAATATTTTTTTAATCTTCTACTGATGAAAAAAAAGTCACCTACATCTTGGATAACCTGAAGGTGAGTAAAAAACAAAAGATTTTATTTTTGGGGTAAGCTAGCTAATTAGCTATGCTAATTCTCCCTTCACTCGCATTTTGTTCCATCCGCAGGATTTAAACACTTCACTGGCTCAAGTTTGGATCCAATTTGACCAAACTTCTTTAATCATTTCTGCTTAGATTCTGTCATTTATGGTAGGCTACTGTATTTTTACACTACAGTTTAATCATAGAACTGGCATAGCCATTTCTGACAACCATTCATTTATTTTCTTTCAGCTTAATCCTTTTAAGGGGTTGGAATGAACCCAGCTGCAACCCAGTATTGGAAAACACACATACACTCTTGCATTCACACCCATTGTCATACACTATGGCCAATTTTCCTTCCAAATCAAATCACTTTTATTGTCACATCATCAGCTGCACGTGTGCTATGATGAGTGAAAAGCTTAGAGAGAGCTCGCAACACTGCGGCCATGCTCGGCACCAACTTGATGACAGGTTATCTGTCATTCATCCAGTCTTTGGACTGTGGGGGAAACTGGACCACCTAAAGGAAACACATGAACACAGGGAGAACATGCAAACACCACACAGAAATGCCATCTGTCCCAGCCGGGGCTCGAACCAACGACCATCTTGCTGTGAAGCAAGAATGCTACCCACTGCGCCACCGTGCTGCCCAATAATACAAGTATTACAAAAAAACGTAAAATATTCAAGAGATCTCTAAGTGGTTTCCAAAGTGGTATTATAACTATAATTATCCACAATCATTGTTATGAAAAGAAATAATAATATTATAGAACACTCTGTCAATAACAGAGGAAGAAACCTCCATAAATGTAGGCTTACCTTAACAAATTATGATTTTACAATAATAACAACTATCATACTATATTCGTGCTCACCATAGTTGCCAAATGTGATTTGTAATAAGGTGCATGAACAATAAAAAGCCAAACATTGGTTACATGTCAGTGTGGCGCAAAGAACGCTGACCTGCGCCGCTAATGTAAACAAATCCTTGTGTCAGCGGCTCATTTTCTACGACCGTTTTAATTGATTAATTATGGAGAGGCCGAAGCCACGTTCCTGAATAATGAATGATGCTGGTTTTAAAACGTCCTGAATATTTTACGTCCTGTGGGTGGGATTGCATTTTCAATACTAGTCCTCCGAGCCGTCAATCAAACCTCCGAACCCGCCCCCTGCTGCCGTCACTCCTTTCAAGTGACGTCAAAGTGTCTGCAGGTGTTGGAAGAGGCGCAGTATTGGCGTAAGAGACGCTTTAAACGGCTTTTAACGGTAAGACAGCGCCACTAATACGCGTTTTTAGATGCTTTATGATAAATACATCGAACTATGTGCTGTATATGTGTGTTTTTCATTGGTAAAGTTGCGAATTATTGCGCTGAATGCAGAAAGAATAACCTTCATTTGACATGGACATCGCGCATCCTATACGGTTCTATTTATAATTCCTATGAAATGCACATCTGCCACATCGCTTTTAAAGCAGAGATCTTACGTTGCTCCGATTCATATGATTGTTTGCCTTTTCGATGATATCCCAAAGAGAATAACGATGATTTCATGATCGCCGTGCTCTTTAGCATCATCTCAGAAGATGGTGAATCAGGTGAAAATATCATCCGCAGCAGCAGCACTGTTGCATGTGCTGTTTCCTATTATGTAAGAATGCTCTTTTCGTTTGCTACATTGTAATAAATAACTGGCTATAATTTTCTTTAATATTAAAACGTTACAGTATATTGCTTTGTGATGTTAGCCTATATCCTATATAACACTGGATAGGCTGCTGATTACATTCCGACATAGAGCATTTATGATGCTGCACATCCGTTTAGTAGCTTTAGGCTCAGAGATTTTCCTTCATCTTTCAGTAAAACTGCAGGGTTTTGGTCAATAAAGGGGTAGTTCACTCATTTCTCATTCACTTAACCCTTATGAGTTTCTTTCTTCGAGTTAAACACAAATCGGATATTTTGAAAAATGCTGGAAACCTGTTTATTCACTTCAATTGTTTTTTCTGCTATGGAAGTCAATGATTTAAGTATTTTTTTCTGAATCTTTCTTAAATGTTTAAAGAAACTCATAACAGTTTAGAATCACTTGAGGTAAATAATGTGTACATTTTTTATTCTGGGGTGAAGTAAAGTGCTCAGCATAAATGAGCACACCCCATTTTGAAAATTAATATTTGTATCCATTTCTCAGTGAATATAGGTCATATATTATGGTGCATTTGAACAAAACAGATATATATTTTTAAATAAAATTGTAGTCACAGAATATCTCTAGAAATATAAAGATAAACATTTAAATTCATGCAAAATATTGCAAAAATAAATAAATACAAACTACATCATTTCAATAAGCTTTTATATATTTTATGTGTCTCTTGATTTTTGTTCTTTTTTAAATTTGTATTTAATATTTTTCCCTAACATTTAAATTTGGGTGTACACATTTTTGGACTGTTATCATAAGTTATTTTGTTTCGAAATGTTTCTTAAACATTTACAGAAACTCATAACGGTTTAGAATCATTTGAGGTAAATAATGTGTACATTTTTATTTTGGGGTGAACTAAAGTCCTCAGCATAAATGAGTACACCCCATTTTGAAAATGAATATTTGTATCCATTTCTCAGTGAATATAGGTCATATATTTTGGTGCATTTTAACAAAACAGATATATTTATTAAAATAATATTATAGTCACCGAATATCTCTATAAATATAAAGATAAAACATTTAAATTCATGCAAAATATTGCAAAAACAAAAATACAAACTAAAAAATTTCAACAAAATTTTATTTATTTTTTGTTTCTCTTGATTTTTGCCTTTTTTTTTCTTGTATTTAATATTTTTCCCTAACATATACATTTGGGTGTACACATTTTTTGTTATTGGTTAGTACACATTACAGTTATTTTGTTTCTAAATGTTTCTTAAATGTTTAAAGAAACTCATAACGGTTTAGAATCACTTGAGGTAAATAATGTGTACATTTTTTATTTTAGGGTGAAGTATAGTGCTCAGCATAAATGAGTACAGCCCATTTAAAAAAAATTAATATTTGTATCCATTGCGCAGTGAATATAGGTCATATAATTTGGTGCATTTGCATTTGAATATTATAGTCACCGAATATCTCTAAAAATATAAAAATAAAACATTTAAATTCATGCAAAATATTGGAAAAAAAATACAAAGTACAAAATTTTAACAAAATTTTAGATATTTCTTGATTTTTGCTCTTTTTTTAAATTTGTATTTAATATTTTCCCCAAACATATAAATTTGGATGTTTGGACCATTATCGTAAGTTATTTTGTTAAGTTCCAGATTTGGCTTCAATACTGACTAATCTAATGTATATGCACAAATAAAATATTGTAAACCTTTCTATAGAAAATATTAATTTAAATGAGAGATTTTTGTGGGGTGTACTCCTATTTGCTGAGCACTGTATACCCTTAATGCACCCCATAGATTTGGCAATGTTTATACCAATTTAATTCAAGTGTTTTTCATTCTGAATGTTAAAATGAGGATTTTGAAACAAATCAGCTTGACAGTTCTTGGACAGAGCAGCTCTGACCACACAGTGACCAGCTCTGTCAGTCTTGATTACCCAGACCTTTGCATTATTGAGGATTTGTGTCTAAAGGAAGGGAAAAGTGCTTACTGGAGCACAGCCCGAGCATTTCCTGTAGTGTAATTGCTGCTTTTTTTTCCTCAAGATATACTCATAAAGATGTTCTCTCAGTCCCCCCTCCCTAAGGCTGTCCGGCAGAATGTTTTTGTCAGGCTGAAAGAGCAGCTGGTCTAAAAGTTAGCCTCTATTTTTAGTCAGCTCAAGCCCTCTGTTATCAGGAGAGATGCTGACTTTAGGATGCTTTGGTGTTCTGTGAATCTTTCAGACACACCAGACGTGGTGTGCTGAATTGCAAATCAGGGTCTCCTGAGGAGAAGCCTTTTTGTTTAGTTTAGCTGTGTCTGGTGAAAGTTGTATTGATTTTGATGAATGTGAGGCTAGTTCAAAGCTCTCTTTAAAGCTAATTAAACTTAAATTAGAAATCTGGTGTTGTACGGTCATCAGATCATTCTGTTTTCTCATCAGTCATAACCATTTTACGTCAGATCATATTGCACTGAAATAGAATATGATGGAGTTTTAAAAGTCCATGAGAAATCAAAATAATACATTTCTTTAGGTGACCAATTCATCGGTGTAAGGTAATTCACTGGAAAAAAAAAGCTTTATTAATCTTCATTGAAAGTCTGATCATTTGTTTTCATATTTGGAGTGTTGGTTCTTCTCTATTGACGCCAGTTTGATGGCTTCAACTACAATTTTCCTTACCACACCCATTTTTGTGAAAGCCACAGGATTGCAATGAGGAAATGCTGGACAAAAAGAAAACCCCGCCCCCTACACATTTTTCTGTTTCATTTGAAAATACATCAACATAGAAATGAAAGAAATGTCTTGCAGTTTACACATAATCATAGCTCAAAAAATTATCTTATAGCTCACAAATAGATGTAAACAAAATAAAGCACAATATTGGACTGAGTGTCATGTACAAGACATAACATTTTAGATTTGTACAGCCTACTTGGAGATCAAGGTCCACCTACTTGGAGCTGGCTCCGACATCCGTTTATATCCTTCTCGCTATTGCTGTGCGAAAAAAAAAAATAGAAAAGCTCATTACAAATACAACAATTCAACCCAAATGTCTTGGTGAGCCGAAACTTTTTATATATTTTTTATTTTTTTTTGTAAGTTATAATCTAAAGTGTTTCTTTGAAGAAATGAAGACATGATATCAAAATTGATTAGGGATACAACGAATAACCGATTTCACTATTAACCGCGCTATAATTTGTCATGGTTAATTATTCGTGAAGGCTTCTCAACACTGCGTTTCTGGACGGAACAAAACTGCTGCAACTAAACAAAGTTATGCCAACTGTGCGCTAGTTTGAAGCTTGTACACCGAGGCTAATACTCACTGAATTAACTATTACTAAGGCAATTAACTATCGGCCGTTTCCAACGGTATTTCCAATGGAGGCATGCAGCTTGCACACATATATTATAAAAGACGTGCTCACGCTTTCCAGGCGCACCTAGTTGAAAGAATACTGCGAGCGCATTGCGCTATAGTTATGAAGTGACGTGCGTCTGTTCAATACAGCACGAGCTGCAGAGGCTGCACAGAGGGTGTTACCATAAGCGAGTGGTGCAGACAGCCGAAAAACATTTGGATGTGTTTGTAGAAATGGCCTTTTGTACAATTAACTGTAATCGTTTGTAGGGATGCAATGATTAGCTGATTTCACTATTAACTGCACTTGAATTTGCCACAGTAATGAATCGTAAAGGCGTCTCTAAGCCGCATTTCTGTTGCATGGAACAAAACGAAGCTGCTGCAATTAAACAAAGTTATGACAAGTTCCAAGTATGTACACCGAGGCTAATACGCATGCACTCCGGATTAACTATAGCAGCGGCCGTTCCCATATCACATTTTTTTCACTTGCAAGTTTGTTATATCTAATGTAAGAATGACAAGCGGAGCAATGCGCACAAAGTAGAAAACATCTCTCAGTGAGATTTGTGCATGACTTTCAGTGCAATGTCAGCAAAAGATATGTTAGAAGAATTATTATTAAAATTATTATGTATGCATAAACGCAGATGGCAACAACAGTTAATCTAAATAGCTACTTACCTAATAGCTTGATTTTATATTAGACGTGATAACAGTTAAACCATGATTATTCTTCAGAATATATAATCGTAGAACCAAAATTTATAATGTTGCATCCCTAATTGTTATGCAGTTTAAAGCATAGCATACGAATGTGTATGAATGTAGAAGAAGCCAAAGAAGAAGAATTTGTAGTGCTCTGAAATACAACATTTGAATATTTGTAAAACAAATAAAGTCAATTTGACAATGCAGTGATATTATGTAGTTTCAAAATACAAAATATTCCCATTTTAATGTAGAAAAAGCCAACGTGGGTATCTGAAGGAGCAAAAATACAGCATATGCAGTTGTGTCATCACTCATATAGCAAGTCATATCTCTCCGGCCCTTCGTTTGGGATGCTTTTCATGAACCGTCCCCCATGACAAACTAATTGAAAGCCCTGGACTATGGCATCATCTATTGACCCAACTCTAAGGCTTACTTGCACAATATACATGCCATTCCAAATATGTCATCATATGTATACTATGGTTTACTTTAAAGAACATCTGTCCAGTTTGAGATTTAACTTCCCCAGTCGAAAATAGGTGTAAAAGATTGTGAGTGTAATGGATTGAGATAGTACTTCCTGAGATAAGAATCAAACGTCTGTCCTTGTGAAACACTTGCACAATGTTTTAGCTCTTCAGCATTTTCTTCCCTTTTTAGCTAAGCCTGTCTGCCAGACGTCCGTAAGATCTGTTTATTGTTTTTCACTTGATTCCCGGCTGATCTTCCTTGGTTTGTTGAGTCACTGTGATACACACATCCTATAAGCTCATGTTGCATTTGTCCTCCAGAGCTCTGTAACTTTCTTTCCTGCTCACCTTCAGCATCCGCACTGGTACTTGTATTACAGAAAACGAGGAATTAATGATAACTAAAGTCATTATAACTATTTAAGTATGTTTTGTGTTATTCATTTAGGTTACACAAGCTGACTTTTTACAGTGTTGTTAAATAAGTACTAAGTTAAAGCCCATTCACACCAGAGAACGTAAATATTATAATCTTCATTCAGTAGTTTTCCTTCAGCCTAGTTCTTTATTAATCAGGGGTCGCCAGAGCGATATTTTGCTGAACAGATTCACCAGTTTTCATTCATTTTCTTTTCGGCTTAGTCCCTTTATTAATCTGGGGTCGCCACAGCGGAATGAACCGCCAACTCATACAACATATGTTTTATGCAGCGGATGCCCTTCCAGCTGCAACTTATCTCTATGGACAATTTTAGCTTACCCAATTCACCTGTAGTACATGTCTTTGGATTTGTGTTGGAAATCGGAGCACCTGGAGGAAACCCAGGCGAACACAGGGAGAACATGCAAACTCCACACAATACTCCCATATTGTTCTGTCTCCCAGAAAACTCTGTTTTTGCACTCAGTTTCACAAATAGGCTGACACACTGATATAGTTGCATTTAGTTTCAGAACATGTTTTTTCAAGCTGATTCATAATCCGTCCTGTTAAAAACACCTCAAGCATCTAGCAGCTCGCTTTTTATAAACAGAATGTTGGTGTGCATTGGTGGGGACTGTGTAGGGGAATTTTTCTATGGTCGTATGTTTATAGTGAACAGGCCTTAGTAATTAATTATCTCTAATTAACCCTTAAGCAAGTAACATACGCCACAGGACACCTAGTATGTAGTCTTAGAAGGATTTTCCATCCAATACTTTTATCATTGTTGTAGTCTGATTTTATTCTTGTTTTTTAGGTCACTTTAACTATAAGGTTAAGTTTAGGGTTAATGTATTTGCTTGTAATAATGCATTGTTTATTCGTAGTAAGCTTGTAAAAAAACAGAATTAAAAAATTATTATTATCTTCAGTGTATACAGTCACAGTACCAGAATTTCCAACTTTGATACTTCGATACATTCAAAAATATTCATATTCGATACCGTTTTCGATACAGAGGGGAACAAATTTCGCACTATAAAAAATATGCCAAAATTAAATCATATAATGCTTATACCAGGTATGTCAGCAGTCCTTAAGTTTGAAAGGTAACAAATTACGCAAAAAAGAAACTAAATTAGCACAATCTCATCTTATTTTCTTATTCAAATAAAAGCGTTTAAGTCTACAGTGCATCTGGAAAGTATTCATAGCGTTCACTTTTACCACATTTTTTTTGTTACAGCCTTATTCCAAAATGGATTAAATTCATTTATGTCCTTAAAATTCTACACACAATACCCCATAATAACAATGTGAAAAAAGAGTTTTTGAAATTGTTGCAAATTTATTTAAAATAAAAAACCTGAAAAATCACTTGTACGTCAGTATTCACAGCCTTTGCCGTGAAGCTCTAAATTGAGCTCAGGTAGCCTACATTTTGGCTGTTTCTCAATTCCAAGAACGCAGAGAATGGACTTGCGCTCTTGTGGAGACCAGTCTTGCCAGGTGTCCTTGGAAGAACGAACTCGGGAGACCACGAGAACACTTCCTGTGAGAAATGAGATGGTGCGTTCTTCCTGATGGTCATGTGACCTTCAAACATTTTTAAAGGAAAATGATTTAACTAATACAGCATTCGGGCGAGGCAGTGGCGCAGTAGGTAGTGCTGTCGCCTCACAGCAAGAAGGTCACTGGGTCGCTGGTTCGAACCTTGGCTCAGTTGGCGTTTCTGTGTGGAGTTTGCATGTTCTCCCTGCCTCCGGGTGCTCCGGTTTCCCCTACAGTCCAAAGACATGTGGTACAGGTGAATTGGGTTAGCTAAATTGTCTGTAGTGTATGAGTGTATGTGTGAATGTGTGTGGGTGTTTCCCAGAGGTGGGTTGCAGCTGGAAGGGCATGCTGGATAAGTTGGTGGTTCATTCCACTGTGGCGACCCCAGATTAATAAAGGGACGTAAGCCGACAAGAAAATTAATGAATATTACATCATTCATACAACGGTTTATTGTTTTTCCCCTTTTCAAATATATATTCAATGAATAAAAACAGTATAAATATATGTTGTACAATATAAATAAAACTAATTTTAATATGAATTTCAGCAATAAACACCCTTAATGTGTTTATTCCTTTATTGACCCAGACTGGGGGCGACAGTTCATCTTCCAGCAGGACAATGACAAAAGCACACCGCCAAAATATCAATGGAGTGGCTTCACAACAACTCGCTGATTGTCCTTTAGTGGCCCAGTCAATGCTTAGACCTAAATCCTATTGAACATCTCTGGAGAGATCTGAAAGTGGCTATACACTGTCGCTTCCCATCCAACCTGATAGAGCTTGAGAGGTACTGCAAAAGAGGAATGGGCAAAAATTCCCATCATATTCAAAAAGACTTGAGGCTGTAATCGCTGACAAAGGTGCATCAACAAAGTATTAAGCAAAGGCTGTGAATACTGATGTACATGTGATTTTTCAGGTTTTTTTTATTTTTAATAAATTTGCAACAATTTCAAAAACTCTTTTTTTCACATTGTCATTAAGGGGTATTGTGTGTAAAAATTTGAGGAAATAAATGAATTTAATCAGTTTTGGAATAAGGCTGTAACATAAAAACATTTGAAAAAAGTGAAGCGATATGACAACTTTCCCGATGCACTATATATTGTTATTGATTGTTGATCTCCCACTTTTTAGAAGAAAGTGCGAGAGGTCGAAACCTGTGTCAATAGTAACCACAAGCAAGATTGTATCATTTTAAATATGTCAGTATCAATATTTATGGATATATTGATAAATATCGACTAGGGCTGGACAATATTGGATAAATATAACAAGCATGTCAACTTGTGTAGCGCCATCTAATGTCAAGGAGTGATTTTGCATACTCTTTTGCTCGACGCCAGTAAAAATCGCGGATTGAATCCGGAATAACGTCTCGAAAAACTCGAAAAGCGTCCCGGTGTGTACGAGCCTTTATTCTGCGATATACTAGGGCTGCACGATTAATCTCAATTCAACCCTACAAACTATCTTAATTCTGCTTTTCTACAATTCAGCCAATTATATTTTCAAGGTCAGGAGAGAAGCACAAAGATGGACGCACAAGTCAAAAGTTATATTTAATGGTTTGCTAATTGCGAGAATTGAACCTTAAAATAAAGCGTGACTATAAATTCTTTCCAAATATTGCTTTTTATTCATTTGGTGAAATAGGTACAGATACAGAATATCACAGAAAAACAAAATGTCGCAATGTCCAATTTTTCCAATATCGTGCTGCCTTAATATCAATACTGAAACATTATGTATTTATCGATAATGACAAATATCATTTTAAATATTTCAGTATCGATATATATATATATATATATATATATATATATATATATATATATATATATATATATATATATATATTTATTTTTTTTTTATTTTTTTTTTTTTAAACAACACTACATTTCTCATTAATATATTACCAGTTATTTCATTAGTTTCAAATCAAACAGGCACTACTGCACTACTGCCTGCTCATGTGAACTTCAGATGGACAAAAGAACGAGTTGCCATTGTCATTTTGTGATAGAGGTGTTACAAAGCCAGTGCTTTATATTCAGAAGGGCCTGTGCCAACTATCGATCTGACACACAAAAAAGAAAATGTCAGATTAATGCCAAGGCCTGGCAGGCGCTCAGACATTTTATTTTTGTTCCGGGATTCTTGCCTGAATGATTTTCGGTAGCTGGTGACTCTACCGCTGCTGTTTGGTCACAGGTCTCAAAGAATGAGTGACGGACAGTAAAAAAGGATGAGAATTCACTCAGCCATAGTCGATCCACATAAACAGTCAGCTTTTGCTCGTTCTGCCATCTAAAGCAAGCCTCTAAATGCAGTAAATCGAAATGGCCCCGTTCCAATACCCAGCTGCATGCCGCCTGCTTACTACGTAAGCAGCAAATATAGGTGTCATAAAAATAATGCTGCTAATTCAAAACACACATTGATCAAATATTATGATCAATGGGAGAAGTTGTGACGCAGTATACCTGTGGAAAGAAGTCCACAAAAAAATCATTTGGTGATAACTTAAAGATATTGTTTATTCAAAAATTGCAATTTACCAACTCTTTACTCACAGTGTTTATAAAATAGCGATGTACCGATCAGTTTATTTTGCCCTCGATTTTGAGAATCCCAATCTAATCTTTCTATAATACATTAAATAAAAATTTCTAATTAAGGTTTTACATGCTCCATAAGCATAAGAAGTCCAAAGTTCTCTAAAAAGACGAATGGCAGGTCACTCATTGCAATTATTTATGCTACATTGACTGTGATGTCTTGTACCTTCACGCTGTCATGGGGCATTTTTTCTCTCCTCTTCAAACTCTCAACGCGGCGTGAGCTGACTCGTCTTTGGTTTGGTTGCCTGGGTAAACTCGCTTTATTGTGTCAGATGTTTGTTTTAGAGGTGCCTTATCAGGTTTGTAGTGTTAAATGTAGCCTTTTCCTTTCCACCTTTTGCAGTCCCAAGTTTACATATCTCACAGTTTGCCATGGCAATGTTGTTGTCATCAGCTTTATAATACCTCCAGACCGCAGTCATACTCACGCTTGCTGCTTCAAGCTGCTTCCATGTTCTACTTTGCTGGCATTTAACCAATAGCGTCCCTGCAACAAAGTGATGTCACGCGTTGCTATTTCTGTGTTAAGTCAAGAAAGAGGTCCAACTCAGTGCCGCCGTATAACTATAGATGTGTTAAAAAATATTGAGTATATATATATATATATATATATATATATATATATATATATATATATATATATATATATATATATGAGCAATATCACCGAAGAAACAGTGCGATATGGCTGTATATCAGCACTGGTGGGAAGTGTGCGTTGGCACGAGGCTGCAGGTGACCTAACATCCCACCAGTGGTAATATACAGCATATTGCACAGCTACGAGTGTGATATTGCATTTATACAACAGTTCGACGGCACAATCATGTGTATGAAAAAGAAAAGTCAAACATGCAATCTCAAAAAACCTTTTGTAAGAGGAACTACTTTCTTCCACCATTCATTCACATCTGCAGAAACCATTACTTATTCACCAACGTCACTTTACAGCTAGTGTTTAAATGATTCTCTAGCGTAAAACTGGTGATTTTGTTTAGATTTTAAGATTATAAGGCTGAATGTGACATGAAATGCCATGCAATGAGATATCTCCTTGCAGTATTAAAGTCTAAAGTATTTCTCTGTTGCAATCGGGATATCACAATAATTAACCCTGAAAAAAGCAGCACAATCACTACCAGACTGCTGTTGTGTTTGCAATTATATGGTATAAATACAGCACTACAAGATGCTAAAGAGAGAGATCGACTTAGAAAGTCACTTACCAGTCCTGTCGCCATCTTGTGGATAGATAAAGTCAGCCGTCTTTGGCTAATGGCCGCCGACGCGCTGTCTTTCAGAAATTATAAATATATTGGAATAGGCACTATCCCTATAAATAAACTGCATAATTGCAATCTAAACAACTACATACTCCACTAAAAAATCCTCAAAAGTTCATTATATTGTCCAAAAGCAGTAATATTTGTCAAACTTTGGAGAATCTCTGCTTGTGTCTGCTGGTCGCTGTTTGTGGGCGGAGTAATACACAAGGGTGAAGGGTGAGGAGGCTGGTCCAGTGCTGTTATTGCAGAATATCACACAGCTACCGGCCAATTAGATTTGAGAACGAGACAGAACTGTTGTATGTATTTATATGTCCTGAAAGGGAGGTAAAGTCTGATTCCAATCGAGTCTGAAACCGCATGATCGGGCTCGATTTGGATCGGAGCTGGATAAAACATGATTTTCTTTATTCTGTTGAACACTAAATAAAATATTTTTTTAAAAAGCTTAAAATGGGTAACTTTTGACTTCCATAGTTGGAAAACCAATACAATGGAAGTCAATGGTTACTGGTTTTCAGCTTCCTTCAAATTATATTTGTCTGTGTTCATCAGAAGAAGAAAAAAGGCAAACAAGTTTGGAACAAGTAAAGAGTGAGTGAGTGTTTTGGGTGATCTCTTTAAAGTCAGGAACTAATTTTCTTCATAAGACATTATCAGCATTTTTCTTTGTTTTTCTTTATTTCATTTCTCATTGCAGTATATTCTTGAATTGCCTTCTTTGCAAACCATACAAGCAGGGCCCAATATTAACACTTACTAAGTGCCAAATGTGAGTAAAAGCCTGTGTTGGCGTGATTATGTAACTGTTGCTTTCTAACTAGTCAGTAACTTTGTCGTGAATTCTAATTGAATTGTGGGGATGTGATATAGCTTAGCATGATTATCACCTCACAAAAGCTGTGATTAAATTATTTAAATATGTAATCTGACACCACAGGTGCATTCAGCCCTGTTTTTTTTTTTTCATTTTCAGCATTTTTAACAGTAGTGCATTGAATGCTGTTTTAATGATACAGTTGCAGTTATGGCAGCTGAGAACGCCATTCTGTGCTCTTTTTTTTTTCAGAGCCTGATGAAATCAGTAAAAATATGTGTTGCTTAATATTTAAAATACATTCAATGTTACAGAATAAAAGAGAACAGACTTTACGTGGACATACTGTACACTCACCCGCCACTTCATTAGGTTCACCTTACAACTGCCAGGTTGGATCCCCTTTTGCCTTAGTCTGCCTTAGTTCTTCATGGCGTAGATTCAACAAGGTACTGGAAACATTCCTCAGAGATTTTGGTCCATATTGACATGATAGCATCACGCAGTTGCTTTAGATTTGTCGGCTGCACATCTATGATGCGAATCTCCCATTCCACCACATCCCAAGGTGCTCTATTGGATTGAGATCTGGTGACTGTAGAGGCCATTTAAGTACAGTGAACTCATTGTCATGTTCAAGAAACCAGTCTGAGATGATTCACGCTTTATGACATGGTGCGTTATCCTGTTGGAAGTAGCCATCAGAAGATGGGTTCACTGTGGTCATAAAGGGATGCACATGGTCAGCAATACTCAGGTATGCTGTGGCGTTGACACGTTGCTCAATAGGTTCTTATGGGCCCAAAGTGTGCCAAGAAAATATCTCCCACACCATTACACCACCAGCAGCCTGAACCATTGATTCAAGGCCGGATGGATCAATGCTTTCATGTTGTTGATGCCAAATTCTGACCCCACCATCTGAATGTCGCAGCAGAAATCAAGCCTCATCAGACCAGGCAACATTTTTCTAATCTTCTATTGTCCAACTTTGATGAGCCTGTGTGAATTGTAGCCTCAGTTTCCTGTTGTTAGCTGACAGGAGTGACACACGGTGTGGTCTTCTGCTGCTGTAGCCCATCTGCCTCAAGGTTGGACATGTTGTGCATTCAGAGATGCTCTTCTGCAGACCTCGGTTTTAACGAGTGGTTATTTGAGTTACTGTTGCCTTTCTATCAGCTCGAACCAGTCTGGCCATTCTCCTCTGACCTATGGCATCAACAAGGCATTTGCGCCCACAGAACTGCCGCTCACTGGATATTTTCTCTTTTTCAGACCATTCTCTGTAAACCCTAGAGATGGTTGTGCGTAAAAATCCCATGTGATTGGCTGATTAGAAATTGTGTTAACAAGCAGTTGGACAGGTGTACCTAATAAAGTGGCCTGTGAGTGTAAATTTTGCAGCTGACATTTTTGACACACCCACCAAACACTTGAAAATGCATATCAAACCCTATTACTTTGTTTTATAAAAATATTTCAGTGTCAGGGGCGACACGGTGGCTCATTTGTTCGTACTGTTGCCCCACAGCAAGAAGGTCGCTGGTTCGAGTCCAACTGGGTCAGTTGGCATTTCTGTGTGGAGTTTGCTTGTTCTCCCCGTGTTGGCGTGGGTTTCCTCCGGGTGCTACGGTTTCCCCCACAGTCCAAAGACATGCGCTATAGGGGAATTGGGTAAACTAAATTGGCCATTGTGTATAAGTGTGAATAGATGTTTCCCAGTACAGAAGGCCATCCGCTGTGTAAAATATATGCTCGGTAAGTTGGCCATTCATTCCGCTGTGGCGACCACTAATGAATAAAGGGACTAAGCCTAAGCAAAATGAATTATTAAATAACTGCGGGAATTTCTATTAAGTTACTGTACCATAACTTAAATGACACAAGATATTAAACAAACAAGTACAAATGTCTTGTTTCCCCTTAATCTTCCAGATGGCTTCAGCTACAGACAACCGTTATGGACAAAAGGAGTCTTCTGACCAGAACTTTGATTACATGTTCAAAATCCTAATCATCGGGAATAGCAGCGTTGGGAAGACCAGCTTTCTGTTTCGTTATGCAGACGACTCCTTCACGCCAGCGTTCGTAAGCACGGTCGGCATCGACTTCAAGGTGAAGACCATCTACAGGAACGACAAGAGGATAAAGCTGCAAATCTGGGTAAGATATCGTTTCCCAAAAGCATTAAGAGCTTTTGATTGGTGCCTGATATACATAAATGTGGCATTTATGTGCCTGTTTTGGTAGACATTAATTTAGTAGATAAATGTGTAGGTTAATATTTCCAATTAGGTTTTAGAAGGTTGTATCACTAAAGGAGGTCTTTGAAAATGCTAACGTTAGCCTGATAGCACTGAGAGTCTGTGCTGCACCCTGCAAATTCAAAGCTACAATTTTTTAACATAGGTACGCACACTAGAAAACATCTCTACAATACATCGTGAAACATTCACCAGAGAAAAAACTTTATGGTACAGTTAGTTATTATGATACCAAACACTAAAAAGAAGGTAGATTGTTGATGTCAGCCTGCCATTCTCTGTCTGAAATGCATCCATTTCCTCTCTGTAAGATCCATAGTGTCTGATCCCTTGAAAATATTCACATTTTGAACCTATAAATCTCATTTAAATCTCAGGAACAGAGCTGTGCCTTGTTTTTACATGAATTATCTTCCAAAAAGATCAACATTAATTTTAGTTATTTATCATAATGTAGTAGAATTGCTTTAAACCTAGTCAATTAAGCTGTTGTGGTTTATTGGAGAAATATTTTTGTCTACTGGGGAAAAAAGAGAGAGAAATGTCAGCAGCAAGTATGGTTGAGGAGGTTTGCTGATGCTCTAGATATGTAACCAATCAGAATAGCTGGTGATGCAGCAGGACCCCTCCCCCAATGCCTCAAATTTCCCTCTGGTGGAAGTTGACCCTCCCCCACCCAGCAGACCGCAGCACAGGCCCATCCGCTCTCGCTGGAGGAAAGCTTGCCTTCATCATCGTCACCATGCATAGAATACATGGCTGTGTGGGATACAGTATATGGTCTGACTATATGTGGAATTGAATGCTTATGGTTTACTGAGTATTGCACAAAATGTACTGTATATTCCAAACTCTTCAAAAAAAAAAAATTATAAATTTAATTTAATTAAACTATGATGCCAGCTTGGTAATTGCAGATATATAAATGTCATCTTATCTTAAAAAAAAGAAATTCATGTAATATTTGCATTTGTGTATTTGTTGAGTATCTTATGTGATACCTTAGGCTTTTATAAATACAATCAGATATTTGCTGCATTTTTATAGTTGTATAAATTTTATTATCAAATATTAATATACATTTTATTATTATTAAAATTTTAATATTATTATTTTTTTTGCATTTTATAGTTGACTAAAAATAACCTCAAATTCTGATTGTATAATGTAAATGAGAGACCTTTATACTATTATAGCAAATTACAATCATACAATGTGCATAAATACAAGCACATAAGTATGCATATAAATATCACTTGTCAAATTTGTCTTATTTAATTGCTTAGTTGTATGATCAAATGTCTTAAGTTTTTCTTTGTGTGCACAAAACATGTTATACAGTTAAAATCTCATATATTGGAACTTTTTTGTATTATTTGATACTGTGAGCTTTAAAGTGGTGCAATAACTTGAAAAATGTAGCTATTAATTACTCTGCTTAAAACTACACTTAAAGCTACCCCTTGGGAAATGTAGCAAGCTAAACTACAAGCTACATGGCAAACGTAGCTTAGCCACATCTAAGCTATTTTTATTTTCTTTATAAATCAAACCATCTTCAATCTAAATCAGTTCTATCTCAGTAATCACTAAAACTGTCAATGAAACATGACGCACAATTGTTCAGTTTAGTTGAGCTAGTATTTGAATGATTCTCTAGCCTAATGTCTAATGTGATGACAAAACCGGTGATTTTGCTCACATTATAAGATTATAAGGCTGAACAGCATGAAATGCCATCAGTCTACAGAGATTTCCTAGTATTTCTCTTTTGCACTCGGGAGATCACAATAATTAACCCCGGAAGTAAACACTACTAGATTACTATGGTAAAAAATACAGCACTGCAACATATACAAGAGAGAGATCAACTTAGAATGTCATTCATCTTTATTATAATGATTTGATCAGCTGTAATTTGAATTTTTTTTTGTTGTAAATTTGTATTTTTAATCAGCTGTAATTTGAAGTTTTTGAGTTTTTCCTCCCCTAAGGACATATTATGCGCCATCTTATGGCGGAACGTCAACCCTCTTTGCTCTGTTAATGACTAATGGCCGCCAACATGCTGAATCTCAGGAATTATAAATATTTTAAATAAGCACTGTCCTTTTAAATGAACTGCATAGTTGCAATCTAAAAAAAAAGTACATTATGTTGTCCAACAGCTGCAATATTCGTCAAACTGTAGTGAGTTTATTGATCTGCTGTCACTCTATGTGGGCGGAGTAATACACAATAGGGAAGAGGCTGTACGAGTGCTGTTATTGCAGAATATCGCACTGCTATCAGTCAATCAGATCTGAGAACCAGACAGAACTGTTGTATATATAGTTGAAGTCAGAATTATTAGCTCCCCTGCATTATTAGCCCCCCTGTTTATTTTTCCCCCAATTTCTGTTTAACGGAGAGAAGATTTTCTCAACACATTTCTAAACATAATCGTTTTAAAAATTCATTTCTGATAACTGATTTATTTTATCTTTGCCATGATGACAGTAAATAATATTTTACTAGATATTTTTCAAGTCACTTCTATACAGCTTAAAGTGACATTTATAGGCTTAACTGAGTTAATTAGGTTAACTAGGCAGGTTAGGGCAATCAAGCAAGTTTTTGTAAAACAATGGTTTATTTTGTAGACTATCGAAAAAAATAGCTTAAAGGGGCTAATAATTTTTACCTTAAAATGGTGTTTAAAAAAAATTAAAACTGCTTTTATTCTAGCCGAAATAAAACAAATAAGACTTTCTCCAGAAGAAATACTGTGGAAATGCCCTTGCTCTGTTAAACATCATTTGGGAAATATTTACAAAAGAAAAAAAATTCAAAGTGGGGCTAATATAATATATATATATATATATATATATATATATATATATATATATATATATATATATATATATATATATATATATATATATATATATATTTCTACAACAGTTCTGTCTGGTTATATTTACAACTCTGTTAATGAATTATACAACATAATGTAGTATTATTGGTAACCATCATGAACTAAAAGTAAATACTGTGGTATTCTCTAGCTTTTACTACAGTAAACTATTCACTGTCCACTTCTCGAGGTATGGTCACAAGGACTTCTGTTTCAAAAATAATTCCTTTCCCGCAGTCATCTTTCCATCAAGCAAGTTTCTTGGGTCAGCTCATTGATTGGTTAGCTACATCGCCAACCATAGCAAGGAGACAGTAACTCACCAAAATGCTTGTTGTCAACCCCTGTTAAATATGAGTAAGAAGAAATTACCATTCTCGCTCTCTCTCATATGAATTTACTTTCATTGGCCTGATGCCGGCCTCACAGCTCTGTGAATAGCAGTGGTGTCACTTACTGTACTGATTTGCGATCGGTGAATGTAGCTTGTATAGACGCTTCTGCAATACCTGCTTTAAAAATAGCTTTGCTACTGAAAACCTATTTGATTTAGAAAATAGTGATGCTACCAACACGCTACTGAGAAATGTAGTTTAGCTACTAGCGTCACTACTTGTAGCAACGCTACTGCCCAACACTGGTCTTCTGAAACTCTTTTTTGTTATGCTGGTTGAAAGTCTCGATATTCCTAATTGTTTTAATATTCTGTAGAAGGTGTAGGACCATGAAAGGTTTGCCCAATCAAAACGTTCGGTCCGAACAATATGATATCCTGTCCTACCTGCCTGTCAAAACATGTAATTGAGCACCATGTTCACACAGAAATGATTACGGCACGTTCACAGATCTGGTTCAGATAGAGAATGGCAGGTCAACATCAACAACACACCTTCTTTTTTAAGTTTGTTATTGTAATGACAAACTGTACTATAAAGTTTTCTCTCTGATGAATGTCATGTGATGTATTGTAGTGACACTATCTAGTGATCCGTAGGCTTTGTGATGGCAATTCGCAGGTTGCAACATACCGTAGGCTTTCAGTGCTATCAGGCTAACGTTAGCATTTTCCAAGATCTCCTATTGCACCTTTAAGTACTGCGCTGAACAAACTGCAGTTCATATTACATCCAGTTCATTCATTACATTAGAAAGAAAGGTTAGTAAAGTGCATTGTTGTGGCCCACAGTTTGATATTTTGCTTATCATAAAGGTAAAATCATTTAATGGCACATAACACTGCCTCTTTTCCATTAATCTACATAGGCTACAGTATACTGTGCAAATGGTTTCACTGTTATAAAAACAGAAATCCATTGCTCAGTATCAGTATCTTGTTAAAAAGCTGCTGATATATTATGTGGTACCAGAGTTGTTAAAAATAGGCTTCCAGTCTCACAGATATTTTGGTATATTAATAGGTCCATCGATGCTGCTCGGTAGACTCCATTTTGACCTCTTAAAGTCTCTGTAGGAATGAGAGGTTACATTGTCAGTGTGGATTTGGTCTATTGATTTTTCACACTAGGCTGATCCATGATGTGTCATGATTCTCATACTTCTGTTACGCCAGTATTTCTTTTAAGAGTCGCACAAATACATCTATGTTGATCAATGTTTATTCATGCTTGATTTTTATTGATTATTTCAATAAATTTGTGCACTTTGAAGCTTAAAAGATCTGGACAAATGTACGTAATCATGTCATATCGTAAGGATTACATTTGTGTTTAGCTATTCTTAAAGTCTCCTGAGTTTGTAATGGATTCGGAATTACGTGAGGTTGATGCAGTGATTTTCGGCCTTAAAGGGTTAGTTCACCCATATATGAAAATTAAGAAGATATATTGAAGAATGTTGGATACCATAGTCATTACCTTCCATAGTAGGTATACAAATACCTGCTATTGGTTTCCGAAAAAGAAACGCAAAAACCAGTTTTGACAGGTGAAGGCTGACTGAATTTTTAGAGATGGGCGATGGGCGATAACCCATCATCTCACAGCAATATACTAAAAATGATCCCCATGATAAAAAAGGACTTATAGTTATTATAACAATAAACTGCAATCGTTCTGTGCGATGAATTATCACAGTAGCATGTGTGCAGTGCCGCATTGCATTTATGAGCCTATTTACAGAGATTTACTGACATGCTTTCACTCTAAATTCACTTCACAGCATCAGGCGAGTGTTTGAAATAACTCCCTTTTGTGACCAGACGTGGTTTAATATAACAGAATGAGGAAGAAATCATACATTTTTATAGTATTCTATACAGTAAGGAAGACTATCAATTAGCTTCGCATTGTATTACACTTTATCCTTATTAAACACCTAAAATGGCTTAAAGAAGACAAAAAATATAATTTCAAATAATATCCATATAAAATGAAATAAATATTCTGTTTCCATCATCTTTATTCTCTGCTGCCGTGATAGCTGATGTCTTCTGTAATGCAAATGTGGAATTTATGCACGAGGCATCCTCTAACATCCCTTGTAAGTGAAACAGAGCTAATAACATAACGTTATAATGAATAACACTAATTTAGAGGTCTTGAACTCTGCTCCTGGGGTCCCACTGTGCTGCAAAGTTCTCATTCATTCATTTTCTTTTGGGCTTAGTCCCTTTATTAATCTGTGGTCGCAACAGCGGAATGAACCGCCAACTTATCCATCATATGTTTTACACAGCGAATGCCCTACCAGGTCAAACCCAGTACTGGGAAGCATCCATACACACTCATCCACACACATACCCTACGGCCAATTTAATTTATTCAATTCACCTCTAGCGCATGTCTTTGGACTGTGGCTGAAACAGGAGCACCCGGAGGAAACAAAGTTTAGATACCCCTGCCTTAACCAAACACATTTTATTCAGATCTTGAGCACATTAGCTGAGACTGAAAAACCTGTAATAGGTGTGACAGATAAAGGAGACTTTGAAAACATGCAGTGTTGGTGGTCCTCCAGGAACGTGGTCGAGAAACACTGGCTGAAGGTTTTTGGAAACTCTGCTCAATCAGGGATGTCAAGTAATATGTGGATTGGTACTCGTGTCACCACTGATATTGTGAAATTTGGATCACAGTCTCTGATGCTGCGGAAGCGGATCCAGAAGCGGATGAAGCATCAAGTGCAAGTGATTCACATGTTAAGTCAATCTAAAAATATGAAAGACGCGCAAATCGATTGAGTTGGAAAATCTGAACTTTAGCGGACATTCGCACCGCGTAAATCAATCAGGAGCTTTTTCTTGTAGGGGAATGATTATGACGTAGCGTCTGTTGTTGGTGTCCCAGGGAAAGTCCTCTTGCCGACCCCAGACACAGCTCATCATACTGGACTCGGCTCAGTCGGAAGCACCACTGAAAGCTTCCATCATCAAGTTTCTGGAGGAGGTTAAGAACTCACAGAACTGGGAGCATCTCTGAATGGATCTAGTGGACTCAGACATGGCTCCAAACAAATCGATGCTGTTTATCAGCCTTCCTAAAGCACATAAACAGATATCCTCTCAATAAAATTCATGTTACCCTTTTAGCAACAAAACTAGAGTCACCGGGCAGACAGAAGCCCTGCCCATGACACGATTTCACAGCTATTTTCAAGTGAATTTGACACATGAATGAAGCAAATTTAATGCGCAAATGAACAGAGTAAACTCAAAATGTTCACGCGTCTATTTACACGCAAAAAATTTTTTATTTGCATTTATTTATTTGCAACCGGTTCAACACTAAGCATGATTGTCCCCTCTCCCTCTCAGCCTGCACTCACAGTCTTTTAACTTCGTAGCCTGAGCACGCTAACATCATCAATGATGCAACTATTCACTTTAACTAAAGAAAAGCACTCTCACTCCGTACAATGGAGATTCGCTCATTAATTTTCTTTGACTTAGTCCCTTTATTCATCAGGGGTCACCACAGTGGAATGAGCCGCCAACTTATCCAGCATATGTTTTTCACAGCTGCTGCCCTTACAGCTGCAACCCAGTACTGGGAAACCTCACAAATCACATACACACATACACTCTCACAAACTATATTCACACACATACACTACAACCAATTTAGTTTATTTAAAACACCCATACCACATGTCTTTGGGGGAAACCGGAACACCCAGAGGAAACCCGCACAAACACAGGAAGAACAAATAAACTTCACATAGAAATGCCAACTGACCGAATTGCTTCCTTCTTCGAGCGAGAATGATGCTGCGTACAACAAGCCTACCTGGCACGGGTACTGTTGGCAGTGAAAAGGCAAGCTTGATTTGGGTGTACCAATCGTATTGTACTGAACCATTCTGCTCAGGGTCAGACTTAGATTAAAGCCCTGCCACAGTTTGGTCATCCGAGACAAAATTAAGAAATCCTGAAACATTTCTGTAATGCTAGGCTAAAATCTGTAGTCTTTCATCATTGGTTTGATCATTTCACCTCATACAGTCTGCTTATGTTTACCGTGAGGTATCATGTCAGAATGTAGGATGGTGAAAGTGTCATGGATGAATGACGTCAAACTCCGGATGAATTTTCTTTCGTGTTTAGCGCATCTTGATAGTCATTCAGTCTGACATTATGACAACTGAGATCTTACAGTGTGACATGGGAATCATCTCTATGCAGTCTGACTTGCTACAATCATTTAGGATTATTAAAAACCAGACAGTGTCAGCTGGGATTTAGTCCCAATCCCAATTCTACCCCTCAGCCCTTCCCCTTTCCATTACCTCTCGTTTTGCGTGTGCATGCCGACGGGTAGGGGTGCCCCCTTGAAGGTGTAGGGCTAAGGGGAAGGGATGAATAGCCCTTCGAATGAATATTTTTCAGGACCACACTTGAAACCAGAATTGGGATCAAGCCTTAGTCTTCTGGTTATCTGCGATGGAGAATGGTGGTTAGCTTGAAAAACACTTATTGATAGCTTTGTGTTTCCTTGTCGGTTGAAGGTCCAGAACCCTTGGTTGTATCTATGCCAGGTCTCAGAGAACTCAGTTGATCTGTTGATTTCCTCTGCGAGCTTGTTTTGTTCTCTTGACATTTAACTGGAGGCTGTAAACTCAGAACAAGGCATGACTGTTGCGAAGCACATTTATTCTATTCTCATGAGGATGAGTTTGCAGTTTGGTGCTTCTCCATTGTTGTGCTTCATCAGAGGGTGTACGGCACACCCTTACCCTCTTGTGTAACGCATTTGCATAACCCAAAGAACATAGAAAATTGTCTTTAAAGTTTGACCATTGCATTATTCATTTCCCAAAGCACAAAAACAAAACTGGCATTTTAAAATGGATACGTAATGTCTGAACATGGTGGGAAACGTTTAAATACTTGCATTGGTATGATATAGCACTACAACCAGTGTTGTTACTGAGAATACTTATTGTTCTGAATAAATGTGATCTGATTATATGTTCTGTTCACTGACCTGTCCCAGTGTGCCAATAAAAAGGTTTATGAAATAGTGTGTCTTGCAGAAAAATATTGTTAAAATTTGTGTCTTAAATTATTTAATTTGGTGCACTGGACAATAGAATGAATTTACATACAAAAATGGGCCCAAGTGAAAATTCTGGGTTAAAAAGTTAGATTATTATTAAAATTTGAATAGAAAAGAAAACAAGAAGCAATTACAGTGCATCTGGAAAGTATTCATAACGCTCCACATTTTTTTAATGTTTCAGCCTTATTCCAAAATGGATTAAACTCATTGATTTCCTCAACATTCAACACACAATACCCCATAATGACAATGTGAAAAAAAAGAGTTTTTGAAATTGTTGCAAATTTATTAAAAATAAAAAAAAGCTGAAAAATCACATGTACGTCAGTATTCACAGCCTTTGCTCAATACTTTGTTGATGCACCTTTGGCAGCGGTTACAGCCTCATGTCTTTTTGAATATGATGCCACAAGCTTGGCACACCTGTCTTGCCCATTCCTCTTTGCAGTTCCTCTCAAGCTTTATCAGATTGGATGGGAAGCGACAGTGACAGACATTTTCAGATCTCTCCAGAGATGTTCAATAGGATTTAGGTCTGGGCTTTGGCTGGGCCACTTAAGGACATTCACCGAGTTGTCGTGAAGCCTCTCCATTGATATTTTAGCGGTGTGCTTTGGGTCATTGTCCTGCTGGAAGATGAACCTTCACCCCAGTCTGAGGTCAAGAGCACTCTGAAGCAGGTTTTCATTCAGGATGTCTCTGTACATTGCTGCATTCATCTTTCCCTCTATCCTGACTAGTCTTCCAGTTTCTGAAAAATATCCCCACAGCATGATGCTGCCACCACAATGCTTCACTGTAGGGATGGTAGCCTGGTGATGAGCAGTGCCTGGTTTTCTCCAAACATAACACCTGGCATTCACTCCAAAAAGTTACATTTTAGTCTTATCAGACCAGAGAATTTAGTTTTGTATGGTCTGAGAGTCCTTCAGATGCCTTTTGGTAAATTCCAGGCGGTTGGTGTCTTCCCTCTGGCCACTCTACTATACAGGCCTGATTGGTGGATTGCTGAACAGATGGTTATTCCTTCTGTAAGTTTCTCCTCTACAGATGAACACTGGAGTTTAGACTGTGACCATCGGGTTATTGATCACCTATCTGATGAAGGCCCTTCTCCCCGATCACTCAGCTTAGATGGCTGGCCAGCTCTTGGAAGAGTCCTGGTGGTTCCAAACATCTTCAACTTACAGATAATGGAGGCCACTGTGCTCATTGGAACTTTCAGAGCAGCAGAAATTGTTCTGTAATGTTCCCCAGCCTTGTGCCTCGAGACAATCCTGTCTTGGAGGTCTACAGACGATTCCTTTGTCTTCATGCTTGGTTTGTGCTTTGACATGCACTGTCAACCCTGGGAGCTTATATAGACAGGTGTGTGCCTTTTTAAATCATCTGAATTTACCACAGGTGAACTCCAATTAAGCTGCTGAAACAGCTCAAGAATGATCAGTGGAAACAGAATGTACCTGAGCTCAATTTAGAGCTTCACGGCAAAGTCTGTGAATACTTCTGTACATGTGATTTTTCAGGTTTTTTGTTTTAATAAATTTGCAAAAATCTCAAAAATCTTTTAAGTCTTTTTCACATTGTCATTATGGGGTATTGTATGTAGAATGTTGAAGAAATAAATGAATTTAATCCATTTTGGAATAAGTCTGTAAGAGAAACAAATGTGGAAAAAGTGAAGCGCTATGAATACTTTCCGAATGCACTGTATGTAGTCTGTCACTAGACCAGTTTTTACTTGGCTTTGCGCATACAGTTAGCCCAACATTTAATGACTGAACTGAGTGTGTTCATAATTAACTGGCTTCATTTCTCTGGTGCAGTGATGCAGAGATCAGCTGCTTATAATGGTGGATGCTTATTGTTGTACTCACTCTCACATTTCTTGGTAGGAGGAGCTACGAAACCGGAATACCGAAACCATGACTAAATCCTGTTTTCCTGGTTATGATAAAAGAGTGCAGGGGTCAGTAAAGGGGGTGACAAAAATGCTTTTCTTACTTACAAGTTTTTGTCTTGTTTCAAGTCCAAATATCTAAAAATTCTAAAACCAAGAGTCATTTTTTTTAAGACAAGCAAAATATTGTAGAAATTAGGTGAGATTTTTCTTAAAACAACCAAAATAATTTGAAATAATATTATTTTTGCTTAGTCCATTAGCAGATTATTTATCTTGTTTTAAGGAAAAACTGACTTAATTTTGACATAATATTTCTTAAAACAATACAATCTTTTTTATTTGTATAGTAAATGCTTCTTGATTTAAGTATGTAGTTTTTAGTTTACTTTTTGATATTTGTAGAAACAAGACAAAAACAGATTAAAAAAAAGTGCTTTGGTTTATCTTAGTGTTACCAGTGATAGGTGTAAAATTACTGCATTATAACAGTACATGTTGGTCTGACAATATTTGATTGGACGAACATTTTTTAGTTTTATCCCTTACCGAGAATATAAAAATACATATAAATACATTTCGATCATTTACTTTAATCATTACTATTGACTTTAAACCAGCACAACAAAAATGTTTGTGAAAACAATCACCTACTGCACCTTTAATAAGCAGAACGTGAGCTGAAATGGTTCCTGAAGAGTGGTTGCTTCTTCAAGTGGAAATGCAGACATTACTTCGATTTCATTGAGCGTGAAAACAAAAATATTGCTGTGAAATGCAGTCAGTCCAGCCTCTAAAGATCTTTCGACCAGTCTCTCATAACCAGCAACTTGTTTAAGCATTTTATGACAACTTGTTGCCAAGGAGGACACCAGACTCCAAAAACACAATGGTCTAACTCAGCCTAAGCAGGCCTAATTGGATTTTTTTGTGCAGGATCGGGAGTAAAGGCAGTAAGAGTGAATGGGAAGAGTGAATGTGAAGGCAGCGTAGCTGCTAATGAGGCCTTATCTTTTGCCTGCGCTAGTTTGTTATTTCTGATGGAAGTGTATGGCTTGCGCACGCATATTGGGAGCGCATATTGCACGCACTTGCATTTTCTAGGTGGCCTCAGTTAAAAAAATTTGAGTCTTGTGACAAGAACTGCCCAACCAGCTTCATACTTTGTTTGGAATATACACATTTGGGTAGACTAATTACTTCAGGGGGCGATGCAGTGGCGAAGTAGGTTGTGCTGTCGCATCACAGCAAGTAGGTCGCTAGTTCGACATGTGGGTTTCCTCTGGGTGCTCCGGTATCCCCCACAGTCAAAAGACATGCAGTACAGGGGAATTGAGTAGACTAAATTGTCCGTAGTGTATGAGTAAGAATGAGTGTGTGTGGATTTTTCCCAGATATGGGTTGCGACAGGAAGGGTATCCGCTGCGTAAAATCGTGCTGGATAAGTTGGTGGTTCATTCCGCTGTGGCAACTCCAGGTTAATAAAGGTACAAAGCCATTAAGAAAATGAATAAATGAATGAATAATTACTTCAGACAAACACAGAACACCTCAAACACTGCTGTTTTTTGATACTATGGATGTCAACGGTTACTGGTATCCAGTGTTCTTCTAAATGTCTTCTATTGTGTTAAAAAAGACAAACAGGTTTGAAACAAGTGAATGATGAGAAAATTTTAAGTTTTTAAGTGAACTCTCTCTAAGTCTTTTAAACATGTGAAGCTGCTGCGATCAACCTATTGTAATGTTTTTTTTTCAGTGATTAATAAATTACTGATAGAGCTGCAGTTTATTTAGTATTTTTGTATGCATATGTTATGCTTTAATGGTAACTTCAAAGCAAGGTAATTAGTAATCTGATTACTTTTTACTTGGAAGTAATTAGTAATGTAACCAAGTTACAATTTTCCAGTAGTAGTCAGTAATTTGTAATCAATAATTTTTTAAAGTAACTAACCCAACACTGAGTGTTTTGACTATTTCTTCACAGGACACAGCGGGGCAGGAGCGTTACAGAACCATCACCACCGCTTATTACCGTGGAGCCATGGGATTCATCCTCATGTACGACATTACCAATGAGGAGTCTTTCGCTGCAGTGCAGGACTGGTGAGTTTTCTAAACATAAAAAATAATAACACAGGCTCATTGGAAATATGTGCTTTACATACTGTACATTTTTGTGAAACCACAACAACTTACATAAAAATACCTTTTGAGTGCAGTTTCTAGGTAAAATGTATGCTGTGAGGTAATATAAGAGCAAAAACTTTAGTTCCTTCTCACACTAATGATATTTAAAGGGACAGGTTATTAACAAAAAAAGATAAATACCACAAAATATCTCAAGTATGTCTATTATTTGTAATCTGATATGCTTACGTCACCTATTTATCTCCATATGGACAACTTTTCTGCAGTGGTCAGTTTGCTTGGTAGCTCACCTTGTACGGTGTTGTACTTTTGATGAAGAGCACTCAGATTCAAGTCCAGCGAAACAAAAGAAACAAAAATTCAGAGTAAACTACACGGTAACAAGGCGTTTTTCTCTTATGTTTGCTTTTGAAAACACTATAGAGTTTAGGGAATGGTTAAAGTTAGTGGTACGCTAGGTGAAAAATTTAGACAGCACCCTCTAGTGTATTTGTCAGCCTAAATATGCAACGAAATGTACCTTAAACAACTTGCTTTACATTTTGTAAAAATGTTGAATGAGGCACATATTTCAAATGATCCTGAGCTTACAATTACTGTAACTTTTTAACATCTAATCATGTCTGACTGATCACCCGCAGGTCCACACAGATTAAGACATACTCATGGGATAACGCTCAGGTGCTTCTAGTAGGCAACAAGTGTGACATGGAGGATGAGAGGGTCGTGGCTTCTGAAAGGGGCAGACAGCTCTCTGAGCATCTTGGTAAGTCAAAATATTAATATTCTTTCTAGGAATGGCCAGTTTGCTGAAATTAATTTGGTTATCGTTTAAAATGTGCTACATATGATATTCAATGCAGCTAACTTTTGTTGTGTAAAGCACTCCTACTGAATGAGAAATGTGAGCGAAGTTTTGCATTAGGTACTTTTGAATTAGATTTGTTGTTTATAATAAATGTTCTTTATAATGATAGGATGATTGATATGAATCTGAATCAATCAACTTCTGATAGATGTCATAGTGGAAACTTCCACACAACATCGAGGTGCAACATGATTAGACATTGATATTTGGTTGATTTTAGGCTGATTTTGCGTTGGACATTGATGTCGGCCTGACGTTGGGTTCAACGTCAACCCGATTTTCATCCCAACAAAATCTAACGTCCCCATGACGTTGAGGTACAACGTCAATATGATGTCATGTTGACGTTTTGTGCCTGCAGGGTTCAGTATTGCACAGGGCTAACTAGCGATTGAAAAATCAATGGCAGCTTAACTTGCGCTTTGTCAATGGCAGCTGACTGGGTTTCAGAAGATGCATTGGTCTTGATTTAGTTTCTTCTTTGATTCTCAGGTTTTGAATATTTCGAAGCCAGTGCCAAGGACAACATTAATGTTAAACAAACCTTCGAGCGGTTGGTGGACATAATCTGCGAGAAGATGTCAGAGAGCCTGGATGCTGCCGATCCTGCAGTGACGGGAGCCAAACAAGGGCCGCAGCTCACAGAGCAGCCCGCCGCCCCGCACCAGGACTGCGCCTGCTGAAAATCCCACAGCTCTGTCTACACTGCCTTGCACCAACACTCACACACGGAAAAAACACAGGTTTAGGTATTTAAAAAGAAGAACAAGAAACATAAATCAACCCTCAATACTGCTTACTGCCTCCTCTGGCCACGCCCTCTAGCTCCTCCCCCTCCTTTATGATTGCTCGCTTTTAAATTTCAAGCTTGATTTGATTTAATACGAAATCCATCAAATTTTAAAAAGCAAAGCCATAGAGGTTGATTAGGCTTGAAATTAAGATTCAAGGGTTTAACCTAAGGCCTAAGTTTAAAATTTAGGAACCTAATGAGCACTTACATGTCAATATGACGTCAAAAAATACGTCAAAGATGCACATCGATTTGATGTTAATTGGCAATTAAAACGACATCCATTTTAACATTGACGATTTTTTTTACGCATTTTTGACGCCAATCTGAAAGCTTCAATTACAAATTCTAAAATTACAATGATTTTGTATCCCTACAATGCAAATGAAATCAAGTTGACACCTAACATTGGCAATATTTGACGAGTTTTTAACGCCAATGTTAGATGTCAAATTGACGTAATCCATTGTAATTTTCAAATTTGTACTCGAAGCTTTCAGATAAATAGAAGTTTTCTTATATTAGAATACTTTTAGGTGGTCAAAAGAGCATCAATATGTGGATGTCAAATTGACGTTAAGGTTTTGACATCAAATAGATATCAATGCATTTTTTAAAATGTCATTTTGACATCAAGGTGGTGTTGTCACGATACTGGAATTCGGTATCAACCGATACTCAAATTTTAAAAACATCCATTTCCCACGAACATTTGAGCGCTGTTGAACACGTTCTTAAACACGTTCATGTGCTCAACGGAAAAGACTTTGATTGGCTGTGATGATCATTAGTTCTCCTAACTCGTTGTTTTCTGAGTGTAACCACATATACAGGGACACTGGAGCCACGATATATCAGTAGACCACACGTATGTTAACTTATAGACAAACCAGCTGATCGACGTGACTTTGAAACAATCCCTATATCTGTATTTACACTCAGTAAACAGTGGTGAGTTATGTGAACTGACCCAATCACAGTCCAATCACTGTTGAGTGGGAACAGTTCCAGTCATTTCTGTTGAGCATGTGAACAAAATGGCAAATCAGCGCTGTTTAAAGAGTCACGAAACACCTAAACACATTTTTTGAGATGTTGACAGTCATATATGTGCCACATTGCTAAAAACACTATTAGGACACATGTATTTCACTAAAAGTGAAAACTGGTTGTTTTTGCGTTATTCCGACTAAATTCGTTCTGCCGGTTCAAAAATAAATTTTGAAGCGAAGTCACGGCCATGAGATCATCGTGTAAATTCCAGCGTTAAGATTGGCTATCTGTACCGGCTGGTGTAAAATGACGTCTCTGGGTTTAACAGCTGTTCATTAATTCATGAGAACGACTTTGTTTGAACCAATCAGCGCGCTCTATTGTGAACAAGATGCAACTTCATTAATATGCATGATGTAGCTTCGAAGACCTGTTACAGTGTTCAGATAGACGGCACTTTGTGTTATGAAGAATTGCAGTAGAAGAATTGTTCGGAGACATGGGTCGTCAGTGTTTATAATTGTGCCCCCGCGATGAGAACACCGCTCACTTGTGGATCCACATGTGTGGATTACAGTGGTCTGCTAACATGCGACAAAAATACATTTGTAAGGAACATGGAAGGGGTGAAATCCGGATTTGATACTTATCTTCTTTTAAAAAAAGACGCGGTTCCAGTTGGTGTTGATTGTCCTATCTCTACGGATTTGATAAGTGTGTGATCAATGTACTTTGTTTATGTTTCTCCAGATAACAGTTAGTATCGTCAGCAATACTCTTCAGTTTTTAAAGACATACCTTAGTCAAAATTATTTAGTTACTAAGTTTACAGTAATATCACTACAATATTCATTCATTCATTCATTTTCTGCCGCTTTTCCGGGGCCGGGTCGCGGGGGCAGCAGTCTTAGGAGAGAACCCCAGACTTCCCTCGCCCCAGACACTTCCTTCAGCTCCTCCGGGGGGATCCCAAGGTGTTCCTAGGCCAGCCGAGAGATATAGTTCCTCCAGCGTGTCTTAGGTCTTCCCCAAGGCCTCCTTCTGGTGGGACATGCCTGGAAAGCCTCCCTAGGTAGGTGTCCAGGAGGCATCCAAAACACCCGAGCCACCTCAGCTGACTTCTCTCAATGTGGAGGAGCAGCAGCTCTACTCCGAGCTCCTCCCAGGTGTCAGAGCTCCTCCCCCTATCCATAAGAGTGCGCCCTGCCACCCTTCGAAGGAAACACATTTCGGCCGCTTGTATCCGAGATCTTGTCCTTTCGATCATGACCCAAAGGTGAGAGTAGGAACGTAGATTGGCCGGTAAATCGAGAGCTTTCCCTTTCGGCTCAGCTCCTTCTTTACCACAACAGACCAGTACATTGATTGCTTTACTGCTGCCGCTGCACCAATCCGTCTGTCAATCTCACGTTCTATCCTTCCCTCACTCGTGAACAAAACCTACAATATTATGGATTGAAAGTCCTCCACTTTCACACAGCTCTCAGATCTGCTTTCAGAATCACCGTCTATCTCCCCTGCATCTGTGCTTGTGTTGCAGCTGTAAAATTCTGTTGTTGTGCATGTACTGAAGCTCCCCTTTTCATGCAAACCCTTTCCTCTTTCACCACTCCCACCTAAACAAAGCTGGACTCGACCACTTTCCTGAATTTTTTTTCAAACTAGACAGGGGGGTTTTATATACCTTTACATGCTTCAACACACTCAACAGCACTCAAATGTTCAATAAATGATGTTATTAAAATTTCAGTACCGATTGGTACCCAATATCCCAGTATCGTGACAACACAACATCAGGGTGCCCGATGGGGAGGTGTGATTGGGCCCAACTTTGCCCTAGCACACAGAATCAGTTATCTTCAATCTTGTCAATGCCTTCATGTCACCTCATGTCTTCTACTCTTCCACATCCTTCAATTATTTATGAACAAATATTTAAAAAAAGAGCAATGGGGGGAGATTTCTGTATTTATTCGAGACGTGTACATAATAAATACAGTTCAGTATTTAAACGATGCAGTTAGAGATGCATATTGTTATTTTATTTTGTTGAAAATGACTAATTCAGACATATATATAAATATAAATATATATATATATATATATAAAGAAAGATAGAGAAGTCAATTAACGCTGTTTTCATGGTAATTCTTTGCAGTGCTCGTCACAAACCTTTCTCGCTTATTTATATATGTGACATCGTATCTTGTTCACTGCCTTGCCTCATGTTATTTCAGTCCCGGGACTGAAAGCCAGATATCATACACGAACATTCCTTAATGTAAATTCGCATGGAAGGAAATAAAGCCATTTAGGCAAATAGTGGTAGGATTCCTTTCGAAATGCTTCGTAAAACAACTAGTCAAGTATATTTCTAGGCAGAATTCGAGTCTGATTTGCAGTCACGCTGTTGCTTATTTCATTATAATAGCCGTAAGCTCGACCTACACCGCGTACTATCAACAATACTCCTATATGCTCTCAAAATTACTAAGATTTGACTGGAATTTCCCCATTAGGACTTTCTAGACTGGTGTGTCCTGTGAACGATTATATGTGGCTCTGTGGAAAAAAACCAGGCCTGCAACTATAATGCAAAAATCAGTTTCCAAAAAAACTTAAAAAAAAAGCCCAAGAGTATTAACGTTTACATGTGTAAGGCCCTCCCTGACTATTCCTGCATATTTCCTTTGCTACTCCGTCTTCCTTTTGTGAAAACGTACTGTAAATACATTTGGGTTTTATGTGTGATCTGTGTCGTATTGATTCTGGGCTTTAAAAAAAAAACAATCTAGGTGATATTAAACAAAAGAAGAAGAAAAAAAAAGAACTCTAAAGAGGATATACCGGATGTTCTTTACCTGCTGTTGTGTATGCCTGCTCGTGAATGAATGTGTCACTTTTAATATAGAGCAATATTGAAGAGAATACATTTTAACGTGTCGCGGATTATTTATCATTCTGTTAACATAAACAGAACATTTTTTGGTAGGAGGTGATGGATATGTGCTTGATTAAGTGGTTTAAATCCTAGTTGGAAAGTACTGTTGTAAACCAAAGCAGGCAGATAGACAGACGTGTCTACTGTGGAGCAGGTTTGCTGGAATTTAAAGGAACACTCCACTTTTGGGGAGGAAATAAGCTCATTTTAAAGAGGTAAACAGCCAATTTCCGGGTCTGGCGAGAGTACTTTTAGCTTAGCTTAGCATAAATCATTGAATCAGATTAGACCATTAGCATCTTGCATCTTTGCTGCCGTACCATGTCTGCAGCAGACACAACATTAAACAGCTCAGTTTTTACCCTTTTTGAATCCATTCAGCCAATCTCCGAGTCTGGCAAGAGCATATTTAGCTTAGCTTAGCATAAATCATAGAATCGGATTAGACCATTAGCATCTTGCATCTTTGCTGCCGTACCATGTCTGCAGCAGACACAACATTAAACAGCTCAGTTTTCACCCTTTTTGAATCCATTCAGCCAATCTCCGAGTCTGGCGAGAGCATATTTAGCTTAGCTTAGCATAAATCATTGAATCGGATTAGACCGTTAGTATCTCGCATCTCTGCTGCCGTACCATGTCTGCAGCTGGTGCAATAAAAAACAGCTCAGTTTTAAAAAAATTTATCCATTCAGCCAATCACCAAGTCTGTTAAGAGTACTTTTAGCTTAGCTTAGCATAAATCATTTAATTGAATTAGACCATTAGCATTTCACATCTTTGCTGTCGTACCGTGTCTGCAACAGGTGCAATATTAAACAGCTAAGTTGTATCATTTTTTTATCTATTCAGCCAAACTCCGGGTCTGGCGAGAGCATATTTAGCTTAGCTTAGCATAAATCATAGAATCGGATTAGACTGTTAGCATCTCGCATCTTTGCTGCCGTACCATGTCTGCAGCAGGTGCAATATTAAACAGCTCAGTTTTACCATTTATGATCCATTTAGCCAATTTCCGGCTTTGGCGACAACACTTTTAGCTTAGCCTAGCATAAATCATTGAATCAGATCAGACCATTAGCATCTCAAAACTTTGCTGCCATACCATATCTGCAGCAGGTGCAATATTAAACAGCTCAGTTTTACAAATATTTGAATCCATTCAGCCGATCTCTAAGACTGGCGACAACACGTTTAGCCTAGCCTAACTTAGTATAAATCATTGAATCAGATTAGACCATTAGCATACTGCATATTGCATCTTTGCTGCCGTACCATGTCTGCAGCAGGTGCAATAGTTTTACTGCTCAGTTTTACCATTTTTTTTATCCATTTAGCCGATCTCCTGGTCAGACGAGGGCACTTTTAGCCTAACTTAGCATAAACCATTGAATCAGATTAGACCATTAGCAGCTCTCATTTTTGCTGCCTTTCCATGCCTGCAGCAGGCACAATATTATGCAGCGCTGCTACCTAGTTACCTAGCTGGGACTATTTTGGGGACTAACTTGGGAACTATTTTTAGGTGCTTTATAAGGTGTTTAGTCCCTTTATTCATCAGGGGTCGCCACAATGGAATGAACCCCCAATTTATCCAGCATATGTTTTACACAGCGAATGCCCTTCCAGCTGCAAACATCCATACACACTCATACATTTTAAACCACTGAGGCACAGTGTTGCCCAATAATCAAGTTTAAATAGGAAAAATCTAGAAATTTTTGAGAGGGATGCTAATGGTCTAATCTGATTCAATGATTTATGCTAAGCTAAGCTAAAACGGCTCCCTCCCCTGCTGAAAAATCCAGCTTAAACCAGCCTAGGCTGGTTGGCTGGTTTTAGCTGGTCAACCAGGCTGGTTTTAGAGGGGTTTTCGCCACTTCCAGGCTGGTTTCCAGCTATTTCCAGCCTGGCCTTAGCTGGTTAAACTGGGAGAGGACCAGCTAAAACCAGATTGACCAGCCTAGCCAGGCTGGGAGCCCAGCCAAAACCAACTATGTCCAGCTTAAACCAGGCTGGTCAAGCTGGTTTTAGCTGGTCATTTTCCAGCCTGACCAGCTAAGACCGGGCTGGAAATGGCTAGAAACCAGCCTGGAAGTGGCCAAAACCCCTCTAAAACCAGCCTGGTCGACCAGCTAAAACCAGCCAACCAGCCTAGGCTGGTTTAAGCTGGATTTTTTTAGCGGGGTCCAGACTTGGAAATTGGCTAAATGGATTAAATAATGGTAAAGCTAAACTGTTTAACATTAGGTGACGTGTAAAATGGGTCTATTTCCAAAAAAGCGGAGTGTTCTTTTAAAATCTAGACTATATTTGTGGCAAATGCTGTTAAAACAGATCAAACTCTGTTAGATGTTCACATTTAATGTAGGTCAGAAGAGTCTAAAATCCATGAGGCCCAGGACAAATTGCTGGTCCAAATCTCAAACGAGCACTCGATACCATACATGTGACCCTGGATATAAGAAGTGAATATTGACATCCTAGCTTCATGTAAAATAGCCACGCTATATTCAGATATCGTTTATCATGACTAAAGAGTTTGTTTCCCATTTCCCACATGTTTCTCTGGATTATTTGTACTCATGCTTTCCATTGTGATTCAGTTTTTTATTTTTGATATTTTGTTTTTCTGATAATCGGAGTGTAATGTACAAGGGGAAAAAATACACTAATATGCAGTAGTAAATGTACTGTTCTTACAATAAGGGGTTTGGTGTCAAAGTGTCCAGTGGTGAAATTTACCAAATCAACTGTCTATGTTGTGAAAATGACTGAAGTTATTAAAATAAAGGTTTGTGCTGTTTACTTGAGACGTCTTCTTGCTGATTCATGTGCTGAAACTGACCACTAGAGGGAACTGAAGACACGACTGTAAATGTTCACCTAAAAATAGCAGCACACCTGCTGGCAAATCTCCAGGATGAAGGCTGAATCAGCTGTTGTCATGGTAACACTCAGCCGCATGTGCTCCATGCGAGGAGAAGCGACGGATTGGTTAAGGAAACTGCTGGGTTAATCATCTTTCTGTAGTCGCTGCAGCAGGCAGGCCACACTTACACATTTATACAATTGCAGGAAAACAAAATGTAAAGCTAACGCTTTCTGAAAACCCTCATGGTCATGAGTGTTTTTTCATTAAGGTCATGATTATTATATAAGATTGCTCATAAAAGGTATTGACTGTTACAGTTTAAGTACTCTGCTGAAAAAAAACATATTAGCCTAGGTTGGTTTTAGCTGGTCGACAAACCTGGTTTTAGAGGGGGTATTACAGGCTGGTTTCCAGCGAATTTTAGCAGGTCAGGCTGGGAGATGGCCAGCTAAAACCAGCTTACCCTGCTGAAAAATCCAGCTTGAAGCAGCCTAGGCTGGTTGGCTGGTTTTAGAGGGTTTTTGGCCTTTTCCAGACTGGTTTCCAGCCATTTCCAGCCTGGTCTTAGCTGGTCAGGCTGGGAGATGACCAGCCAAAACCAGCTATGTCCAGCTTAAACCAGGCTGGTCAAGCTGGTTTTAGCTGGTAATTTTCCAGTCTGACCAGCTAAGACCAGGCTGGAAATTACTGGAAACCAGCCAGGAAATGGCCAAAACTCCTCTAAAACCAGCCTGGTCGACCAGCTAAAACCAGCCAACCAGCCTAGGCTGGTTTAAGCTGGATTTTTCAGCAGGGTAGGCTGGGAGCCCGGCCAAAACCAGCTATGTCCAGCTTAAACCAGGCTGGTCAAGCTGGTTTTAGCTGGATTTAGCTGGTAATTTTACAGCCTGACCAGCTAAGACCAGGCTGGAAATGACTGGAAACCAGCCTGGAAATGGCCAAAACCCCTCTAAAACCAGGTTGGTCGACCAGCTAAAACTAGCCAGCCAGCTTAGGCTGGTTAAAGCTGTTTTTTTCAGCTGGGACTCGGAAATAAAGGTAATGACAGCTGTCATTGTGGCAGGACCTTTTCAAAAAGTACGTAATTGCATAATTGCAAAAAAAGTGCGGAAAGAGGCAGAAAGTTGCAAAAGTGCGTAATTGCGTCTAAAAGGTCCAAAAAGGTAACTCGAAGTACATATTGGGTCCTACATCAGTACTTTTTAGACAAAAAATATTTACGTTTGAGGTACAGAGATGGACCTTTTAGGTACAAATGTGTAACTTTAAAAAAGGTACTGCCCAAGTGACCACTGTCTCATACGACACATCCACTAAAAGACAGAAAATACTACTTTACCAACTTGTATATTCAATTAATATAAATAAATAAATATGTATATATTTTCATACATTTACATAAGTCAGGGTTTCTGCAGATATCATAATGTCAATTGTAAGACTTTAAGACCTTTTGAAGACCCTTAAGTATTCAATTTAAGACCTATATCACTATTAAAACACGCATACACATAGAGAAAATGCAAAATCACAAAATCAGTGGCAAAATAAATGTATTCAAATTGAACAGTACTGAAGACCATCACTGAACTACGGGAAGAAAAAAAAAACATCTTAAGGCTGATTTATACTTTCGCCTGGTGCCGCACAGCGCACCTTCTCTGACCGCACGCGCACCTTAAACAGACGAGGCTCTTTAAAACGACAGCCTCGCTCTTTAAAACGTTAAGTCAGACAAATAAACAAAGTTGGAAGTTTCCGGAACTACCGTCGTACCCGTTCCCGACAAAATCTCTTCGAAGTGATTCATATTCAACTCAAATAAAATGTGGCATAGCATGAACCGTTCGCTCGAGTGTCAAAAAAAATTTGCGTGCTCCACCCGCCTAAACAATGTCAAAGCGAACCTCCGCAAACTCTGCAATGACGTTGCGATGAGATCGATAACAGAAAGTGGATTGCATGTTGGTCTCATTCTTCGTTGTAATACCTTAAAATACATTTGGACCAGTGAAATAAAAAACTACAACAACAAAAACCAAGCAACAACAAAAAAGAATTTAAATGAGCATTAGCTGTAGCATTACATGAACATCGGAAAAATAAGACCTGTGCAATAGTATTTAAGACCTAGAACAGCAAATGTAAGACCTCTTAAGGCCTAACATTTTGATTTTTAAATGTTAAACTTTTTAAGACCCCGCGGAAACCCTGAAAAGTAAATAGATTGAATAATGGGCTTCAAAAATCTGCAATTTCGTCTGCACCAATATTGATGCTTACAGCAACCCGAGTTCGATTCCCAGCTCCTGGATCTTTCTCCCACAGCCATATCACTCTGCAGCCCAAGACTGGTCACTCACTGAAGCCAAGCAGGGCTGAGCCTGTTCATTACCTGGATGGGAGACCACATGGGAAAACTAGGCTTCTGTCGGAAGTGATGTTAGTGAGGCTAGCAGGGGGTGCTCAACCTGTGGTCTGTGTGAGTCCTAATGCCCCAGTATAGTGAAGGGGACACAACAGTAATAGTTGGATTGCGGTGTTTACATGTCTGTACTGCACTTCAATAATGCGACTAAAATCTGCATACTCCACATCTCAATTTGATTTCTGTTTAGTTCGATTATGGCTTTGATCAGATTAATCGAAAATCTCTGTTTACATTGTAGACTCTTAATCAGAGTATTGTCTTAATCACATTAAAATATGATTATTGGTGTCCATGTAAACAGTCAACATTATCACTATTTTCTCAATCTCATAATCACACTGCTTTTGAAAACCACTCAAAAGCCATCCGTTCAGAAAAACTACAGACCTTCTCATTTTACCAAAAGACTTGAGTTGTACAGACGACCCCCTGAACAGCATCAATCGACCCATTAACCCTTTTACTATCTATTTCTTTTACTTATGTCTTTAAAAAATACTTGGACATAACAGAGTGCTCAAATATTAGCAGCGATTGCCATATTTAACAAAAATCGTTTATTCACAAGTGCATATAGACAAGTCAAACTTACAGCATGGTTGTGTTTTAAAGCACAAAAAGAGAAATGTGAAAACATGCACCGAATGACTGAAGACAAAATAAAACAGTTTAGAACGAATGGAAGAGCATCTTTAAATCAACATCACCAAATTAAAATCTTCACGGAGATCCAGGACGTCCATTTCAAATTAAACTCGTTCTTTCTGGTCGATGATCAAACTGAGAAAGTAAACAAACAGTATTAGATACACTGTACAATATTTAATGACAAAGATTCTGTTTTTTTCCATTCAAAGCTTAATTGATGCACACATTGAGGCTTCTAAAAGAATATATCTAAATTATATTAATGAGACCTATGGCCTGAAGCAGGAGTGTCCAAACTCGGTCCTGGAGGGCCGGTGTCCTGCATATTTTAGTTCCAACTCCAATTAAACACATCTGAACCAGCTAATCAAGCTCCTTCTATGTATACTAGAAACCTCCAGGGAGGTGTGTTGAAAGAAGTTGGAGCTAACTATGCAGGACACTGACCCTCCAGGACCGAATTTGGACACCTCTTGCCTAAAGGGAATAAAACTACAAGGGTTAGTTCACTCAAAAATGAAAATTCTCCAATTGGTTCCTCAACCTCATGTCTTCAAATCCCCTAAGAAATTTGTTCATCTTCAGAACCCAAATAAACATAATTTAGAGGAAATCAGAGAGCTCCCTCATCCTCCACAGACAGCAAGATGTTTAGTCAAGACCAAAACCAATTGTTGCATCCCAATTTGCATACTATCTATCTTAAATAGTATTTAGTACATACTAATTCTAATAGTACAAATTAGAATTAGTATGTCCCAAATCGTAGTATGTTGAAAAGAGTATGCCAAAGGTTCCAGGATGGTTTACACATCCATTCATTCATTTTCTTGTTATCTTAGTCCCTTTATTAATCTGGGGTCACCACATCGGAATGAACCGCCAACTTATCCAGCACGTTTTTACACAGCGGATGCCCTTCCAGCCTCAACCCATCACTGGGAAACATCCACACTCATTCACACACTCATACACTACGGACAATTTAACCTACCCTATTGTATTTTTTTTTTAGAAACTGTTATAACTTTTCCTGAAAGTCAAGTTTACATACAATAAGATTATTCTGCCTCTAAAAAAGCTCAGATGATGGTGTCAAGGCTTCGGGAGTTTCTGATTGGCTAATTGACAACATGAGTTAATTGAAAGCACAACTGTAGAACAGTATTTAAAGAAAACCTCAAACACACTGCTTCCTTGTGTGACGACATGGGAAAATCAACAAGCCAAAATCAACAAAAAAAGCCAGTTTACACTTTTCTAAATTACACTGGGAAAAGAATAATTTTTGGAGACATGTCCTGTGGTCTGATGGAACTAACCGTTTGGCCATAATGACCAGTGTTACATTTGGAGGACAAAGGGGAAATCTTACAAGCCTAGGAACATCATCCCAACTGTGAAGTATGGGGGTGGCAGCATCATGTTGTGGGGCTGTTTTGCTGCAGGAGGGACTGGTCCACTTCACAGCATAGATGGCATCATGAAGAAAAAACATTATGTAGAAATACTGAAGCAACATCTCAAGACATCAGCCAGGAAATTAAAACTTGGCCACAAATGGGTCTTCCAAACAGATCATGACCCTAAGCATACTGCCAAATTAATTCAAATGTGCTTCAAGGACAACAGAGTGAATGTTTTGGAGTGGCCATCACAAAGCCCTGATCTCAATCCTATAGAAAATTTGTGGGCAGAGTTGAAAAAGCTTGTGCAAGCAAGACAGCCTACAAATCTGACTCAGTTACATCAATTCTGTCAGGAGGAATGGGCAATTCTTTCAAACTACTGAGAGAAGCTTGTGGAAGGATACCCAAAACATTTGCCCAGATTATACTGTTTGAAATCAAAGTTAAAAAGAAATACCAAGCAAATGTGTGTAAACTTTTGACTGTCTAGAAAGTAAAATAAAAATTCTCAAAAAAAAAAAAAAAAAATTCTCTCATTATTCAGGCATTAAGCAAACGTAAATCATTTAGGTAATCCTAACGAACCTAAAATAGTAAACTAGTATGATTTTACACTAGACATTTAAAAAATGGTTTTGTTCCTTTTTTTTTAGAGTGTATGTACACTTCAACTGTATAGCCACAGGCATATCAGCCTGCAGCCCAAGGCCGGTTACTCACTAAAACTAAGCAGAGCTGAGCCTGGTCAGTAATTGGATTGGAGACCACATGGGAAAAATAGGTTACTGTTGTAGTTGTGTTAGTGTGATCAGCAGGGGGCGCTTAACCTGTGGTCTGTGTGTGTCCTAATGCCCTAGTATAGTGAAGGGAATACTATACTGTCAGTGGGCGCCGTCTTACGGATGAGACATTCTCTGACTCTCTGTAGTGATTAAAAATCCCATGGCACTTCTTGTAAGGAGTAGAGGTGTAACCCTGATGTCCTAGCCAATTTCCCTCCATTGGCCTTTACCTATCATAGGCTCCCAATAATCCCCATCTACCGAATTGGCTCTATCACTGTCTCTCCACTCCACTCCACCAATAGCTAGTGTGTGGTGAGCACACTGGCACCGTTGTCCTGTGGCTGCCGTCGCATCATCCAAGTAGATGCTGCACACTGGTGGTGGAGTGGAAAGACCCCCTTTAAGACTGTGAAGTGCTTTGGTTGCATGGCTATTCGCGATAAATGTGCTACATAAATACACATAACATTACGTCGCACGATAACATTGTCCACTTTTCTGTCTATGGAGGACGAGGGCGCTCTCAGACTTAGGATTTAGATTTTGGGTTCTGAAGATGAACAAATGTCTCATGTTTAAGGACATGAGGGAGAGTAATTAAACACAGAATTGTCATTTTTAGGAGCCCATAATAAAGGGAGGATCTGTTTTATATCTACTGTTAGTTTATGACACCTTGTTGTTTTCCAGGCTTTTTGTCTTGTTGCTGTCCACGGCCAGATCCCTGCATGCCTCTGCCACGGCCACCAAAAACACCTGTCAAATAGAATGGGAATTTCTTTTTTAATCTGTGTGTGTGTGCGCGCGTGTGTGTGTGTGTGTGTGTGGAGAGTTAAAATTGTCAGGGCAAGTGGAAAAAACTTTAAAGGGTCACGAAACACCAAAACACATTTTTTGAGCTGTTGACAGTGGTATATGTGTCCCACACTGCTAAAAACACTATTAGGACACCTATATTTCACTAAAAAGTGTAAATTGGTTGTTTTTGCGTTATTTCAAGCAAATTCGTACTTCCTGTTTGAAACGAATTTTTGAAGCTGCGTCACGGTCATGACATAATAGCGTTGTATTCCAGCGCGCAGACTGGGCGTCTGTGCCAGAGTGTGTCTTATTACGTCTTACAGTGTGTTGCATTAATGCATGAGTAAGGCTTGGTTCAAACCAATCAGCGCGCTCTATTGTGCAACTTCATTAATATTCATTACTATCACAGTGTTTTCAGGACAGAGACGCCACGTTGTGTTGGCAAAACAAGCGTGAAGTGTTGCTTTTATAGTTTGCTGCCATTAAGTTTCGTTTTCATTTTCTCTCTGTGAGAGCTCAGCTGGATCATGTGTGGATTAACAGTGTACGCGACGCTTGACAACAATAACTTACGTGTCTAAGGCGGATTATTGTTTACCTGAGAGCTGTTCTCATCTGCAAACGCTGAAATCCGGATTCGATTGTAACGTTAGTCTTCTCTTCATAATGACGTGGCTCTAGTTGCTGGTGATTGTCCTGTCTCTACAGATTTGGTAAGTGAGCGACCAGTGCTCTTTGTTTATTCAGTTTGTTCGTATCGAATTAAGTTAACTATTGCACTGAGTGCAAACATAGCACCGCATTTTGTGACCGGAATAACACACGCGACTTTCTGACGCTACCTGCCGTGTGTATCTAAGTTTCTGGGAAATGCTGAGGGTTTTTTTCTCTCATTCGTCGTGCGGTATCAAACGTTGCATGAAAAATACACGCTTACAGCAGTTCCTCGAATCAAATATCGCGTTTGTCGCGAGGGGCATGAATGAATTCCCTGAATGAAAGAGCCAAACTGCAGTTAAAGTCCAACATTTAATAATTTGGCAAATAATTCGACTACAGATGTCCATGTAGGTTAAACACCATTACTTTCTCATGTGTGTGTATTTTGACTGAAACTCGCGCGTGCCCAAATAGACACTCCCACACCATCCCACTTTAGTTCCTCCGACACTCCCCCTAAACAGAGCTGGACACGCCCACTTTTCTGACTTTTTCCAAAGTAGAGGTGAGAAAACACCCTGCTGAAACGAGGGGGTTTCATGGCCCTTTAAGCCCAAAACTGCGTGTACACATTTAAAAAAATATACCAATGAGAGTAAAACTGTCAGCCCTCCTGTGAATTATTTATCCTTTTTCAAAGATTTCTCAAGTTACATTTAATGAAGCAAATCAATTTTCACAGTATGTCTGATAATATTTTTTTCTAGAGAAAGTCTGTTTTATTTCAGCTAGAATGAAAGCTGTTTTTTACCATTTTATTTTCATTATTTATTATTATTTATTATCATATTATTAGCCCCCTTAAGCAATTAATTACCCTTAATTACCCTAATCTGCCTAGTTCACCTAATCAAGCCTTTAAATGGCAGTTTAAGCTGATCACTAGCATCCTGAAAAAGATCTAATCAAATAATATTTACTGTCATCATGGCAAAGATAAAAGAAATGAGTTATTAGAAATGAGTTATTAAAACTATTGTTTAGAAATGTCCTGAAAAAAATCTCTCAGTAAACAGAACTTGGGGGAAAAGGAGGGCTAATAAATGTGACATCAACTGTATATATGTCTGGAATGATTATATGATATGATCTATTGTATGAATATAAAAGCATCAGACCTCTGCCAGGTCCGCCGCCTCTTCCAGGTCCACCTCCTCTGCCCTTTCCTTGTGGCTTATTCTGCTGCATGCCACCCCGGCCACGGCCCTTTGACACCACTTCCTCTTTCACCATATCTATAATTTCATCAGGGATTCGCAAGTATTTAATGGTGCTTCCTCTTATGTAGCATTCTGGCATCCTCCAAAACTTATCTCCATCCTGCAAATCAGAGCAGGCAGAAAAACAGCCGTCACATTTAAGCAAGACAAATAAATAACCTGCAGATTTGTTTTAATAAAACAAACATGTGTTTTGCTTAATTTTGTAAGGAATCAATAGTCTCCCAAAGACGTTTTCATCTGAATGAAGTCGTATTTACCCGTGAAGTGCAAATAACTTCTCTCAAGTTTATATTCATCCAGTTGTCGCAGCTGACCAGATGGCCGTTGTATGTCTCGCCATTCTTTAACTCCACCAGCTGAAAAGAAAAGCAGATTAACTTAAAAGCTTAATTATTGTTCAGCACTTCATTTTAGGGCTGTGCAATTAATCGAAAATTCGATTTCGGCTTCTAACGATTATAAAAAAAAACATTAATCGAGATAAACGATTATTCCATTATTTACCGCCCCCTTTCCAATTGTCCTCACTTGTTGCTCTTAAAAGCGCGAAAGACCACATGCTTATGTGTGTGCGGCGCACAGACACAGTCAGAAGCATGCGGTCAGCAGTTGGTCTTATTCGCACATTGCGACGAGCAGAGAGCACACACATCTAAAGTCATTAACGTGAGCGCTTTAATGTTCAAACTGGTGTCAAAACGCAGTATTTAGTGATTATTCATATTAACCCTCATTTGTATAATAAACAAACGATGCGTGAAAGCGAAACCAATAAAGTGACAGAGCACAATAGCTGCCGCTTGTTTTATCATGATTAATGAAACGAGAAAATCCCTCTCTGCTCTTTATTGAAGGACTATATATATATATATATATATATATATATATATATATATATATATATATATATATATATATATATATATATATATATATATATATATATATAGTCTTATTTGTTTTACTTAAATAAAAGCAGTTTTAAATAAAAAAATTAAAAACATTTTAGGGACAATATTATTAGCCCCTTTAAGCTATATTTCTTTCTAATAGTCTACAGAACAAACCATCGTTATAACATTTTGGGTTTATTTGTTTTTCCAAATCATTTTCAGGCCTGGAAAATGCCTTGTCAAAATTCCATGACTTTTCGGGACAGTATGATCGCTGATCATGGCACCTTTAACTTCGTGCTGACAATAAAGATGCACGCATGAAGTGAGCTGCTTGATACTCACCATGGGGTGGTTCTGTGCCGTCTTCAGTAAAGATAACGGGAGCTAGAAAAGAAAAAGAAAGAATTCGAGTGGTCATGCTAACAACAGAGTAAATGAAGAGTTTCTTCTGTGCTCACAATGGAATATTGTTAATTGTTATTCAATTGGAGATTACACTCACTAACCAGAATATGTGACCCTGGACTGAGCATATAGGACAATAACTGGGTTCAAGGTTAACAGCGGTTTGGAAAACTTAAAATTTTAAAATTGCTATTATTTTTCAAATATTTTTCTATGTTATATGCAAGTTTTGTTTGATTGTTTGATTTCATTTAGTTTTCATTTAGCAACACTATCTCCAGCAGAAAAGGACCCTCTACATCTCAAGACACCGGATAGCCCACGATTCAACAAATATTTGAAAAACAAATCGCTTATGGCCTGTTTTCACTGAGTGGTACGGTTCGGTTTGGTACGCTTTTATGGCCATTTGCACTGTCAAAAGGCGAACCGAACTGTACCACTTCTTAGGCACCATTTCGAAGGGATACCAAACACGAGAAAGGGTACCAAAAGGCGGAGCTAGATGTGCAACTGAATGTTCTAGGTTTACAGAAATACGTCATTCGTCTACGCAATAAGCCAGAATGAAAACAAAAAACCTGCCATGTTTAAAATACACAGCCGAGAGATTACAGCGTACAGCATTTAGCATGTATTTGATCATTAAATGTTAAAAACTCAGTCCTGTTACTCATATAAGCCATAACAGGAGTGAATTGCATTCTCTGCTGCATATATAATAATGCAAAAAAAAAATGTTGACGTAAGATATAGAGGTAAAGTTAGTTTTATTTTCGCATTTTCGTTCATTTAGAAGTCCCTATAATGTTTAATATGAATATTTGATCGGAATTAGCGTGCAAGTATGACTCCTAAACAACATTAACACCATCTAATTGACTGTAAACAATGCTGTACTTTGATAATCATTTGGCTGCTAATTTGATTTTCCAATTTAGAATTTGCAAAGAATACTTTTCTATAATTATATTATTAAGGGGAAAGTCTGAATATGCGAATATAAAACCAAACTTACCTCTATATGCAAGATGATTTACTTGATTATTTTAGGTACCATTGCTTATATATTTTAAACATTCACTCACTGTCCACTTTATTAGGTACACCTGTCGAACTGCTCATTAACGTAAATTTCTAATCAGCCAATCACATGGCGGAATCGAAATGCCTTCAGGAATGTACACATGGTCAAGATGATCTGCTGTAACGTTAGTTCAAATCGAGCATCAGAAAGCGGGAAGAAGGGGGATTTAAGTGACTATGAGGGTGGCATGGTTGTTGGTACCAGACGGACTGGTCACTAATGATGTTTTCAAGTCATATACAAGTATACTTGCATGTGATTTCAGACCAAATGTTTAAAGTACCATGGTAAACAAGGTAGGGAGCATGTCACAAGTTGTCACTGAACGAATGTGCGAATATAAAACCGACTTTGGATATTCTTGATAAAACTACGCCAAAACCTTTCTGACTTCTGAAGTTTCTCGCATGTCTGTAGAGATAATTTAATAGAGTAATAAATTTATAATAGCCGTCAACATTAATTTTTAACTAATTTTATCTATTTTACTAAATAAGTACGTAACGTGCTTGTAAAGATTCGTGTATACACCCAAATAAAACGTTCACACAACGCTTTGTTTCTGCGCGTAATCGGTGTTACCGACCTACAGATCATCCAATAAACACAGCGGAAAATCTTAATTTCACTAACGTTAGCCAGTAAGTTTATCGACTTCATCTCACCATGTCAGCTGAATTTCCAATCAGTATTTATATTAAGTTTTAATCCACTGAAGACTTCAATCACAAATGATTTTCTGTGAATCTTCTTCTCAGCACAAGGCGATCTGCAAACCACTTACTGTTGTACTTCCAGGTGAAAGCGGAAGTTGTCAAAGCAAAAGTCCCAAAACGCTGCGTCCCAAATCACATATTTATACTACGCCCTAAAAAGTATGTACTTTTTTTTTGTAAAGGAAAACTTTATACTTTTGAGTGTGCAACAAAAGAGTATGCAAGCTTTGAGACTTACTACTTCCTCCTTAACAGATCTCTGTGTTGCTTAGTTATGCCCCCTGTAAATCATCCACACATCATCCAGCGGCAGGTTAATCTGCCATTTATGAGTCCTTCATGCAGAAAGTTTCAAGGACACCAGGACCATCTTAATGTAATTAATGACTGCATGTTGTAGGGGCAGAATGGAAGCAGAAAGGATTCTTTATAAGATAGTTGAGGGAGACTCTGATTTAAAGTCTGACAATCAGACAATTAAATAAATACCTTTTATGTTAAATTTGTTTTGAATTAACATCACCTGTTTTTTTCTTTTGAGTTTGGCTCTCTTTTCTCTTCTCAGGAATTTCAACACAAAAGGAAAAAATGGCTTTTGTTTTCTTTTTGTTACATTGATATTGGATTAATATCCCTTTACATTTCCTGCAGAGTTTTGTTGTCCGAGTTTGGCGGTTGTTTTGAACCAAAATGGATAGAGGTAAAGTTGGTTTTATATTCGCATTCAGACTTTCCCCTTAGTAATATAATTTTAGAAAAGTTTTCTTAGCAAATTTTAAATTGGGAAATCGTACTAGTAGCCAATGATTATTAAAGTACAGCATTGTTTACAGTGATTTAGATAGTGTTAATGTTGTTTAGAAGTCAGACTTGCATGCTAATTCCGATCGAATATTCAAAGTAACATGGTAAACAATATAGAGACTTCTAAATAAAGGAATATGTGAATAGAAAAACAGCTTTACCTCTATCTAAAATGGTCCTGTGGTCCACTACAGTGGACATGCTATAAAATAAAAAAAAGTGTAAAAACTCTAAATTGTAGAAAAATTTTTAAACCCAAAAGATGTAGGAAATCACAGAAAAAACAATAAATAAATAAATAAAATAAAAAATCAACACAGATTCATTCATTCATGTAGCAACACAGTCAACACTGCATCACATGTTTATTAAATATATGCATATTCACGCTATATACATAATATTAAATTGTACAAAAGAGAGGAAATTAAGAGCCAACTTCTGTCGCTTTTGCACTTTTCTCATGTTTTTTCTTTTCCTTTTTGCTCTGGGGGTTTTTTCCTTTGAGTTTCTTATTTTTTCCTCGGATCTTCTCTAATTCATTTTTCCTTTTTTCTTCCAAATCAGGATCCTGCAATAGATTTAAAATTAAATCAAGGAAAAAAATTTGTAAAATTATGCATGTACACAAAAATACTTTATAAGAAACATACAAATATACAAGTTTTTAAAAAAAAAAAAATAACTCACTTTTCCATCCAGAATCATCTGCTTCCTTTTGTTTATCTTCTTTTTCTCATCAAAATCTGTCGACTCTAATTTCTATAAAAGAATTAACAATTGTAAAACTTTATAGCATGCTTTAGATATATAATAAGTGTATATATACTACCTGACAAAAGTCTTGTCGCCTATTTAAGTTTTAGGAACAACAAATAATAACTTGACTTCTTAGGGTTTTCACCTTGGAACAAAAAAACATGGGTTATTCTTCTATGTCCAATACAACATCTAGTAAAAACAACTTAATCAAATCTAGTCTTAAAATGTCTTCTGTGTGAGATTTCAGGTTGAATTTCATATAATTTATCATTTTCCAATGCATCCCATTCTTCTTGCCACTCGTTTAAAATGTAAACATTGATAAAAGGTCTCATCTTTGATGAAGGAATTTGTAAAGACTCAATTAACTTATTAATAAAGTCATCTGGAATGGCAAAGAAAGCGTTCTTGCAGGAATCCCAGTGTTCATCAAGATTCTTTAGATTCATCTTCAAAGCCGCCTCCATCTTATCCCAGATATACTCAATAATGTTCATGTCTAGTGACTGGGGTGGCCAATCCTGGAGCACCTTGACCTTCTTTGCTTTCAGGAACTTTGATGAGGAGGCTAAAGTAAGAGGAGCGCTATCCTGCTGAAGAATTTGCCCTCTCCTGTGGTCTGTAATGTAATGGGCTGCACATATGTCTTAATACCTCAGGCTGCTGATGTTTCCATTCACTGCAGATCTCTCACACACCCCCATACTAAATGTAACCCCAAACCACGATTTTTCCTTCACCAAGCTTGACTGATTTCTGTGAGAATCTTGGTCCATGTGGGTTCCTATAGGTTTTCTGCAGTATTTGTGATGATTGGGATGCAGTTCAACAGATGATTCATCTGAAAAATCGACCTTCTGCCACTTTTCCAAATGATCAACTAGTAGTCAAGTTATTATTTGTTGCTCTGGGATCGACAACAACACTTTTGACAGGTAGTGTATGTGCATATATAAATTCCCTCACAATTTCACACTGCCGTCTCGTTACATTGACCTGCGTAAGGATCTTCAGCACCTCTTTTTCTTCAATAGGAAACTCTTTCAGTTTCGTCTCTAAACACACAAAACAGCAATCAAGCAAACGTACATGTAAAGCACGGACGTAAAGTTGGTTTTATATTCACACATTCAGCCTTGCTCCTTGATAAAATAAATCTAAAAATGTATTATTTTGACTTAATCTGTTCTAAATAGCAAAAGTCATACAAATGATCAAAGTACAGCATTCTTCACAGTCAATTAAATACTGCTCATGTTGTTTTGAAGTCATACTTGCTTCAGAACGAATATTCAAATTAGCATGGTAAACAATATACCATGTCATATGTTGTCACTGAACAAATGTGCCAATATAAAACCAACTTTACCTAAATAAAGCAAGCAATTATATACAAAGAGCGTTATTATTGTGATTTTACTTAAATTCTTGAGTTATCTTTCTTTTTTGTTGTATAAGTTGTAGCGGTTTTAGTGGTAAACTTACGGTTTTGTTCCTCTATGGCATTGATAAGGTGAATGTCATACTGTGTAACTAGAGTGATTGATACTCCATTCCGGCCTGGACATGAAACATAAAGAAAAGAAAGATTCTCAAATGTAGTGTTTATTGCATTTAAACTGGGTACACTTAACATTTGCTCAAGGATCTGGCAAAAGTTCACTGCTCTATGTTAAAAGCCACTTCTGAATTATTATTTTAGGTGAGGTATGCAAGTTTGACACCCAATGGTTGAACTAGGTATTGTTGGAATATCAAGCCAATTCCATGCGTGTTCAATAAGAAAAGGTCTGGAGAAGGTTTTCTTCAATGCCAATAATATGTGTAATTTGTTAGATACAAATGATAATTCGATGACAGAGCTCAGGGTTACGGTACCCCAATGCAAAACAAGAATTACATTTAAGAGGTTCGCAACTGACATACATTTCCTGACTCCAGCGTACATACACAACTGATATTAACAGGTGGAGCTTTTGTTTAACACCATTTATCAGTCATTCTGCAGTCCTTTGGCTCTTGTACCCCAGACATACTTCCTCTTTTTGCAACCCTTCTCTGCATACCAGAACTGCACAATTACGTGCATCTTTAATATATTTCACAACTTCTACAGGGATCATGCTCCTTGTGACCTGTCCAGACTTTGTCTTAAACAGCAGTTTGGAACAAGAGCCCCAGCACTATATTTGTTCTTATTCTGCCATTTCCCTTGTGTCAGCAATTCCTCAGCAGTTCCTTCTAAAAGTATGCAGCACAGTAAAAAAAGAGGAAGTGTGTCTGGTCAATATGTGGTACCATACAATAGAAAAAGATTGATTAATCTGTATGTTTGTTTAAACATTTTTCTAATAAAAAATAAAGACACAAATGTAATAAAAATAAATTCCTTTTTTCCCCACAGTATTGCATGCCTGATTCAAAACACGTAAGAGAAGGTTGCCAGGTAAGGACACTAACAGGAGCGAGCCTGACTATTCAGCCTAAAAGCAATGTCACTCGATAAAAGGAATATTTTCCATATTGAAAGGAGTTTTTATTATAACCAACACCTGAAATGTATTTTTTATAAATGGCTTCTATTTCTGGCAACAGGATAACAACAGGAACAACATCCTGAACAACCGGATAAACTGATTATGGTCACCACAGGTAATGATGTGAGTTTTAATGCCACATTTATTGCCATACTAGTGTGAACACTGTTCTGATGATGAAATTTGCATCATGAACTGCACACAAACTCTGGAATATGCATAATGTAGATATTTTGGTGTTAGTGTCAAAGTCTGCATGAACCAGAAGTTGCTTTCAGTATGTTGATGTACTTCCAACTGAAACAGAATGTTGATTAGGGGGCGGGCTTTACTCTGTGCATCATTCCTTTATTAATATACTGTTGTTATGAAAGCGGCAGCACAGTGGCGCACAATCACATCACAGCAAGAAGGCCGCTGGTTTGAGCCCTGGCTGGGTCAGTTGGCATTTTTGTGTGGAGTTTGCATGTGCTCCCAGTGTTCCCGTGGGTTTCTTCCAGGTGCTTTGGTTTCCCCCACAAGTGCAAAAAGAACATGCGCTATAGGTGAATTGGGTAAGCTACAATTGTACGTGTATGTGTGTAAATGAGTATGTGTGGTGATGGGTTGCAAATAAGGGCATCCGCTGCGTAAAACATATGCTGGATAAGTTGGCGGTTCATTCTGCTGTGGCAACCCCAGATAAATAAAGGGTCTAAGCCAAAAAGAAAACGAATGAATGCAATGGAAGCCTTCAAGTTGATGTCAACAGAGAAGGACCACCACTCCCAAGCGGGAAACAAATGGTTAGACTTTGAAAATGGTTTAAACAAAAAACTTGCATGGCTTAATTGTTCATCTTAATGGTGCGTTCAAACCAGACACGGATGAATCATCAAGCACAAGTGATTTACATGATAAGTCAATGCAAAGATGCAAATAGGCATGCCGTGTTGCGATTCGTAGAAAGGAAGCGGAGTGAGTTTTGCAAGTTTAACGCGATTCATGCGTGAATTGCTCGAATTAGAAAATCTGAACTTCAACGGACATTCCAGCCACATTAACCAATCATGAGCTCATTCTTGTGGGAGAGTGATTATAACGTAGTGCCTGTTGTTGGTGTCTTTAGGGGGAAATCTCTAGCCGACACCGGACAACAGCTCATCAAACTTGGCTTGGCTCAGTCGGAAGCACCACTGAAAACTTCCATTATCCAGATATAGTTTCTGGTGAAGTTGATGAACTCACAGAGCTGGGTGCACCTCTGAAAGGATCTAGTCGACTCAGACACGGCTCTGAACAAATATATGCCGTTTTTCAGCCTTCCTAAAGCACAAAAACACAGCTATTTTCTCAATAAAATCCATGTTAGCCATTTAGCAACGTAGCTAGTATCACTGGGTAGACAGAAGCCCCACCCATGAAGCGAATCCACTTCTATCGTGAAGTGAATTTGACACACGAATGAAGCAAATTAGACGCATGAATGAAATGGGTAAACTCAAAATGTTCATTTACGCAAGAATAGCAGGATTTAATCACGAGTGCCGAGTCTGGCGTGAACACAGCATCAGAATACCAATGTGAACTAGCAAATAAAACATTGAACATTTTGATTTTAGACAAATTAAATGTATATATTATTAGTAGAAGCCAATACCTGCTGTTAATAATTTATTCTAGAGAAAAACAATAACGGCTGATTTACGACTTATAAAAACAATTGCTTTAATCAAACAGGCTTTCAATTATGTTGTTAACATATGCAAACTCACCAGCTCGAGCGGTTCGTCCTACTCTGTGGATGTAGATTTTTGGCAAACCGGGTGTGTTGTGATTAATAACAACTTGAACTGTGGGAATATCCAAACCCCTTCAGTTAAGAACAGAACAAGCACAGAAAAGAGAACCAAATTAGAGAAAGGCAAAGAGATTACAGACACTGGCGAGTTGTGTTGAGAAGTGTTTTCTGTACCTGGCAGCAACATCTGTGGCTATGAGAATTTTGAAGACGTTAGACTTGAATTTTGCAAGGTTGGCAAAACGCTGTCTCTGTAAAAGAGAAAAAGCATTAGTACAGACATTAGGGACGGAGTAAGAATCAATTTTAACTACTTCACTTACCTGCTTCATCATTGAGTGCAGAGAGATGGTTGGGAAATTGAATTCCCGCAGCATCATAGTGAGTATCTGACAGCTCCTGGAACATTAGAACAACATTACTGCATAACAATGTCATTTTAGATACTATTTAAACTTTGTTTAAAAATTTTTTTTACACTGTACAATAAGGCTGCTTTATTTAATGCTAATTTATAGATTTACTAACATGAACTGAGAATGAACATTTATTAAAGAGCCCCTATTATGGGTTTTTGAAAATTACCATTCATGCAGTGTTTAACACAGCTCCAAGTGAATGGAAACATCCACCGAAGGTTTAAATCTGAAAGTGCACCATATTTAAAACTATTGACTCTTTTGAGTTGACTTCAAGAGTCAGATGGATTATTCGACCCTGTTCGGATCTTTTGCTTGATTGTGTCGACATCAATAAAAGACATTGTCAAATATTGGGTCTGGTAAACCGTGAATGTTCCTTTCCCTTCAGACACGAGTGAAGTGCGAGAGATAAAGGGTTTGATCATGACGCGAATATTATTATGACTGAGAGATGGCCAGACATGCGGCTGAGGGGTATAACAGGCTAACTACTTCATGAGCATGATGGGCATTTCTCTCCATCTTGCGCTGAACACAGTCAACCAATCACAACAGGGTCATCAGACTAATCACCGAAGATTAGCATCACAGAAAGGAGAGGTTTGGAATCAAATTAATCACTGAACAAATCATATTGCGGGTACAAATAAATGTATATGAAAAGACAATGAAAGTGTTTTTTGACCTTGCTTGCATATCAGTCTGTTAATGGAGACCCCCAAAACAAAAACATGATGTTTTATAATGTATAATAGGGGCTCTAAAAATATAGCTAAATATTAACTAATCCATTATAAAAATCTCAGTCACAAGATGGTGTTAAAAAATTAAACACAAAGCTGACAGATACAAAACTGAATGAAAGAAGCTAATGCAGCATACAATAACCTGTATGTTATTTAGACACAAGATGGAGTTAAACAATCAAAAACTCAAAACCAACTGAGTGAAGCTAATGTAGCATACAATAACCTGTACATTATTCAGTCACAAAATGGCGTCAGAATAAGAATCACAAAACTGACTGAAACAAAACCAACTGAGTGAAGCTAATGCGGCATATAATAATTAACTGGTACATTATTCAGTCACAAGATAATATCAAAAAGTAAAAAACGCAAAGCTGACTGAAACAAAACTGAATGAAAAAAGCTAATGTAGCATAAAATAACCTGTACAATATTCAGACACAAGATGGCGTTAGAGTCAAAAATCAGAAAGCTGACTGAAACAAAGCCGACCAAGTGAAGCTAAATGTAGCATACAACAACCTGTAAATTTTTCAGCCACAAGAGAGTATCAAAGAGACAAAATCACAATGCTGACTGAAACAAAACCAACTGAGTGAAGCTAATGTAGGATACAATAACCTGTACATTATTCAGTCACAAAATGGTGTCAAAGAGACAAAATAGCAAAGCTGACTGAAACAAAACCGACTGAGTGAAGCTAATGCGGCATATAATTAATAACCAGTACATTATTCAGTCACAAGATGATATCAAAAAGTCAAAAACACAAAGCTGAAAGAAACAAAACTGAATGAAAAAAGCTAATGTAGCATAAAATAACCTGTGCATTATTCAGTCACAAGATGGCGTCAAACAGTTAAAAAAGGAAAGCTGACAGTAATGAAACTAGATAAATGAAGCATATACTAACCTATGTATTATTCATATTAATATTATTTACAAGAGGGCACCAAACAGTCAAAAAACAGCATTGTGACAGACGAGCAGATACATATGAATGAGAATGTAAGTATGGCTGTAAACGTATTCACTAACAGTCAAGCAGGGTATCTGCACATTTTTTAACAGAAAATTTAAGACCTTTTAAGACCTTTTTAAGTCCTCTAAAATGAAAATTTAAGACTTTACCTAAAAAAAAAAACAGGAAAATGTTCAGTGTGAACACAGAATGATGTGGTGAAGTATGGCGGCAAATCAATGGCAATATAAATCGAGCGCAGCGGTGATGTTTGCGCGCGAGGAGAAGTGAACCGTGAGCAGATTACTTGGTTGACTTGGTTTACTTGTTATCTCTAACGCTATTGGCTACTGTGCCTTTCCGGAAGTTAGCCGGGATTGGACGCAAGTTAAAAGATCACGCCGTTAAATATATATACAATTTGCAAGACATTATCATAAGAAACTTTCTGAGAACTTTATGAACTTTATGAGGATTCAATCTCGAGAAACAGTCAAATAATATCCAAAATAATGACTTGCATTCTTGTAACATGACTTTCTGAACCCATTTGATTTGTCCGTGCAGCACTTGTCTGGTTTGTTGTATTTTACTTCATTATTAACCACAACAGCAGTGCTCATTATTACACTTGGGGATGATCTTTCTAGGAAATATTGTCTTCAGAAGAGTTTATTTGCGTTTTAGATCTTTATAGATAATTATAATTAATTTATCTTTATAGATAATTGTTAACATTGTTTGTAATATAGATCAGTGTAAAATATATATATCTATATATATATTATATATATTTTTCAATCTCATTTTTAGTTAATGATTGAATAACCTGCATATAAAGACTTCAATCAAAAATGTTTAGCCCAATTAAACATAAAAAATACAGTGACAGACATTCAGATGGGTTTTTATCGCCACCTATTGAGCAACAATTTAATTTCTACAATCTTCGTTTGGCTTTACTCACTATCCATTACATCATTCCACTTCAGAGGCATACAAATACTACTTTCTATACGACAGGCCCACATCTTAAAGGTCACATATGCAGTTGAAGTCAAAATTAGTAGCCCACTTTTTTCTTGTTTTATTTCGGCAAGAATAAAAGCTGTTTTAATTTTTTAAAACCCATTTTAAGGTCCATATTATTACCCTCTTTAACCTATTTTTTTTTTTTTCGAAAGTCTACAGAACAAACCATCGTTATACAATAACTTGCCCAATTACCCTGCCTAGTTAACCTAGTTAAGCCTTTAAATGTCACTTTAAGCTGTATAGAAGTGTCTTGAAGAATATCTAGTCTAATATTATTTACTGTCATCATGGCAAAGATAAAATAAATCAGTTATTAGAAATGAGTTATTAAAACTATAATGTTTAGAAATGTGTTGAAAAAAATCTTCTCTCCGTTAAATAAAAATTAGGATAAAAATAAACAGGGGGCTATTAATTCAGGCGGGCTTATAATTCTGACTTTAACTGTATAGTGGAATAACAGACTAATGGCAATATATTTACTATAAACCTTTGTACTTTATGCACTGCATGCATGTATAGCCTATTTTGTATACTATTGTCCATCCAATTTATTCTGACTTGTTCTTCACAGAAAATGAGTCAAGGACAATGAATCTTAGAAAAAAAAAAAGATTTTTGTAAATTTGAACACGTTTAGTTTGAGTTCAGTTTAAATGTAGGTGCTAAACTTCATCAAATGGTTCAAAACACATTTAAAGTCTGAATTATTCGTCCTGATTTAATAGCCCATGTATATTTTCCCCAATTTCTGTTTAATGGAGAGATCTTTTGCCACATGGTATAACTCTCTCTTTCTCTCCCAAGTAATAAAGTTTGTTACAGAAATATATCTCATTATTTTGATGTCATTATATGGCATTATTATGAGATTAATTATTAAAAAAAATATCTCATTATTGAAAGTAAGTCTCCACCTATTATTACTGAGAAAGTAAGTCTATGTTTCACACTGTGACATTATGATAAGATTTCCTATATAATTTTATTTAACGGGGAAACTAGCTTACCTGCGTCCAATCCCGGCTAACTTCTGGAAAGGTAGAGTAGCCAATAGCGTTAGAGATAACAAGAAAACCAAGTCCCGCCCTAGGACTCACAAAAATCTAAACTGTTTCGCGCGAGCAGAGAGAAGAACCAGCGAGCGAGCGGAGAGAACTGATCGCGCGCGCGCTGTAGGCATGACCTCGCTCGCGAGAGCGTACATCGTGCGCACAGATGATAATGTGCACGCGCGGGACTTGTTTTCTCGCGCTGGATCAGTTGACCGCACGCGTGAAGATCCCCTGTGCGCTCGCGAGCTGTAATTTTCTCGCGTGTAGACCTGTAATCTGCTCACGGTTCACTTCTCCTCACGCGCAAACATCACCGCTGCGCTCGATTTATATTGGCATTGATTTGCCGCCATAAGACGAGTCGGACATGATATTTAAGATCCCACATGAAATTTAAGACCTCCTTATGGAAAATTACAGAATTTAAGACATTTTCAGACCTTAAAAATCGAAAATTTTATTTAAGACATTTTAAGACTTTTTAAGGACCCGCGGGGACCCTGTCAAGGTGATTCAAAGATCCCGAATGAGCCCAAGTTGTTCAGCAGTTGTTAACTGGAATGTCATGACTGAACCAATCAGAACTGAATACCCTAGACAGCCGTGTAATAACATTAACTAATTGTTAGTTCTTAAAAAGAGCTAACAATTAATGACTTATTTGAATAAATAACTATAAATAAATAAAATAATTAATGCATTGTTCATTATTTGTTTATATAATTAATACTTTCAATAACAGAGTTATACTTATTGCAAAGTGTTACCTGAAAATGTGAGAGGTGTTGGCTAACAAAGCTACAGTGACTTGCGCAGTTACCACAATATATTGGTTATTTAATTTACCAGTGACTTAACTACAAAGCAATATGACACATCTCACCCATTTAAAGTAACTCCATTCACTTTGTGAATGTAAGTAGACACTTAATCTGAGACATCATTCATGCTAATTTCAATTATGACTGCTATTTGGGATTTGCCTTAACTTACTTGCATGTGTTGGTGAATATTATGATAGACCAATCATCATGTTCATCCTGGAAGGTTTGGATGAGATGGACCAGGTAAGCATCTTTAACTTTCTCAGGAGTGAGGATGAATCTCTGATCCAGTTCTTCCACTGTTTGCACACTGACAGAAAGAGAAAGACACAGTCAAAACAGCTCTGATGCACAAAATAGCCCTCTTCTACCCCAAAAAATAGTGGTTTAATTTTGAAGATCTTAGATTCAGCCCACAGTTGCACTCACTTCATACGCAAATTATCGTGTAACTGCTTACATTAAAGCAAAGTCTGATCAGTGGTCATGTGCAAACTACTCTAGGTCACAGTTTTGGAAAATCTGTGTAAAATATTTGCAGGATAAGTTAGCGATTCATTCCGCTGTGGTGACCCCTGACAAATCAGGGACTAAGTCGAATGAAAAAGAATTCAGTTGTATTTATTTGTATTCCCTTTAACACACACCTATGATATGGCCATTTCTGAGTGTTGATTTTAATTAATTAACTAACTAAAATGCACTAATGATAATTTATTGCAAAGTGTTTCAATTTAACTAGTAATATCATGATAATTTAAGGTCAATTTCTGTAATAAAAAGTTAAGCAATTATTTGAAAAAGAACATTTTACACTGCCAGAAGCCTAACACCAGCCACTAACATTTCTGGTTCCTGATCTGAAACCAGCAGAAGCCAAATTTCATTAAAAAAAACTAATTCAGCACTTTACATATCTTCATTCTCCTAACACACGTCTGACAGTGTCTTACTCTGATTTATGCTCCCAGAAGAAGGGCCTGTTCATAGCGATGCTCTGCAGCTGCTGCAGCGTGTCTGTGAGCGTGGCACTGAACAGAAGAGTCTGCCGCTTTGCTGGCACCGCACTGAGAATGACCTCTAAATCTTTAGTAAAATCAGTACAGCCCTGCTCCAGAAGACGATCAGCTTCATCCATGATCTGTCAAAAGACACGTTAATTACATCAAAACTGCTTTGATATTAAAAAAAAAAGCTTGAAGGCAGACAAAATGATCGTCTTACTAGAAATTGGATTCTGTTTAGGTTAATTGTGTCAGAGCTGCGAATGTGATCAGCAAGTCGTCCCGGTGTGGCAACAACAACATGTGGCTTTTTTGACAACTCCAAACCCTGAGTAACCATGTCTAATGGAAGAAAAAAAAGAAAAAATTATGTATTTTAATAAATATGGTTCTAGATAGTACAGTTATTCAGGCTGCACCATTCTGGCAAAAATGAGAATCGCAGTTTTATTGTTTAAAACAACGATCACGATTTTCTCACAACTCTGCAGATGTAAAATAAAGGTTTAAATTAAGCTGCTATTATTGTTATTTCTCAAACATATGAGTGTAGGTTCTGATTGAAATGCTACATTTTGTATAGACTTGAATAGACTATAAATATGTCTATAAATAAATATTCTGATGTAAGTGATCATAGTTTATGATCATAAGTGATCATAAACTATTCATAATTCTGTCACAGCTCACGTGTGATTTTGCTGCCATGAATACATCATTGCATGAAGACATATGAAATTTGGGTGAATTATACCTTATAAATACAATATGCAAACCCCGTTTTACCATTTGGAGGCATCAACATTGCTGAGAAACCTATATTAAACAATGTGAAGACTTGTGCCTACATACTTCTCTCCCAAAGCTAGAAATACTATTGGCTGAATCGTAGAGATGCTGGAATAAGACCGTGCAGGTGAGGGGGCGGGTTCGAATCGAGATCATATTTTCAAATAATTGTGCAGCCCTAACCGTTATCATCATTTTAAATGTCCTAAAGGATTACTAAAGGCCCAGGTATACTTAAAACATTTAGATTGAGGGGAAAAAAGAAAGTCAAAACAAGGCTGAGTGAGAGTACACTGTTTTCGAACGCCGCTGCAGTAGGCAGGGTTGTAAATGTGTCACGCTGCACACAATGACATCACACAAGACAACAACAATGACGACCCCCCCCCAAATTGCTTTGGTGAGCTGTTTTGAATTGCTGAAACAACTATATATATATATATATATATATATATATATATATATATATATATATATATATATATATATATATATATATATATATATATATATAAACTATTTTAGCAAGATTTTGTATGAAATAACATAATTTTTTAATTTTGCTTGAAGCACTTCGGAGCCTTAAGTAAAAGTTCTTACCCATTCCTCCCACAATGATACAGTCTTTTAAACCAAGGGGCTTCCCTAACACTCGGAATTGTTCTGCAATTTGGTAAGCAAGCTCTCTAGAAAGAAAACAGACAAAAAATTCATTATTTAATGACAAAACAATGCATGTAAATAAGTACTTAAATGTTGCAGGCTTTGAGTATTATAAGTAACAAAATAAACCTGGTGGGTGTTAACACTAAGCAGAAAACACCATAAGGGTCCTCGGACAACTTCTGCAGTACCGGAAGAACAAATGCTGCTGTTTTTCCACTTCCAGTTTTTGCACAGCCCATGCAATCCCGACCTATGATTAAGATCACAAAATACACACTCAGTTCAGAATAATTTCTGACGACAAGAAAAAGTGCAGATATTGTTTATTGTGAACACATTTAACATTCGTTTTGAGTATGTGTCTAAAAGTGCCCAAAGAGTTACATATTAATAATCCAATAGTGGCTATGGTTATCAACTGTTCTGTTTCAATTTAAATCACATTTTAATACCTAAAAAACAGAAATGTTATGATTATACCACAGCAAAATCCTATTCTTGCAGTATTAAAGTAAGTCATATAGACATGTTAAAATTGCATTATACTATAACGCATTATACAATAAATGACAATAGACAAAACAGATTGAAAACTTTAAGCACTGTTATTTTTGCCAATTGAAAATCAGTGCAAAGTTTGTGAAGTTTGTCATTGAACCTGAGAAAACTTTGGAAAATAACCATAATGACGTAGTCTCCATGCTATAATAATAATAATGATGATAGAACCATTTTTAACTGTGGGGACATAGCTTTATAAGTACAATTTCACTGTATTATTTGTGTCCACTTCAAAAAACGTTCATGAGAAATTTTATATTTATAGTCCCTCCCACTGTTAAATCCGATTTACACCCATGATGACCGTGAACAATGTTCTACTTTAGTCACTGGCTGCTGATGTTATTTTACTGTTTACATTACAGATATGCTCACTGAATACAAACACAACAGATCACTCAGATCTTTAGGATCATATAAACTAGAAGTTCCAAGAGTTCAGTCAAAGCAGGGTGAATCAGCTTTCAGCCACTACGCCCCTCGCTGCTGGAATCAGCTTCCAGAAATGATCAGATGTGCTCCAACATTAGGCACATTTAAATCAAGACTGAAAACACATCTGTTTAGCTGTGCCTTTACTGTATGAGCACTGTGCTGCGTCCGAAAGATTGCACTATTTGTTTTTCTCTTCTTCTTCATTCTTTTATCACATTTTACCTGTTTTTATCTTTTTTTTAATCATTTTTATTATTTGTTTTTATTTTACTTGTTTCTTTTATTCTTGTTTATGTAAAGCACTTTGAATTGCCACTGTGTATGAAATGTGCTATATAAATAAACTTGCCTTGCCTATTTACAATTTTTTGCAATGAATTCTTTTCTGAAATTATATTATTAAGGTTATATTATTAAGGATAAAGTCTGAATGTACTAATATAAAACCATCTTTACCTCAAATAAATATGATGCATTGTTTACAGTCTATACACCGTAGTAAACATCTGAAGTGGATAAAAAAATTTCATTAAAGCCGTCCTAATACTATTGAACAACACCAATTCGTGTATCATTTTGAAAATAAAACAATTAAAACAGAAAAAAAAACATTTTGATCTACTTCAAATGTTGTCTACTGTGAAGAGAGAAAGAACTGTTTACCGTCTAATATAGCAGGGATACACTTCTCCTGTACAGCGGTCGGTCGGCTGATGCCCATCTGCTTACACTGCTGGATCAGCCACTCAGACAGCCCGAGAGACTCAAACGTGGCCATTCTTACTGGCTTAGTTAAAAACGAAACACCAAAAACATAAACTAGACCGTATATTGTTACTTCGAGAGACGCTAAATTGACAACAATCTTCCTCGTGTGAGCATATGTCAGTCGCGTGAATTAGACGTCACATAATGGGCAGGCACTTTTTTCCAGGGGTTTCAGTACAGCGTAACCGCTACTGCGTCATCGGGTGGGCGTGGCCTATCTGTGAATTTGCATAGGTCACGGATCATGCGCAGATTGTGAAAACAGCCGTTTGATTCAGATACCTGTACGTATTTGCAGGGCTTTCGTGTCCAATGCCTTTTATATGCAGTACTAAATAGCTGTCCTGATCGAAGGTGTTTCATGTGAAGTCAGTGTATGTTATACTAAACAAATTAACTTAAGATACCTCTCAGATTACATTAATACTGTTATAACTTAAGATACCTGTCCCGATCCCACGGCTTTTGTGCTAAATACTTTATATATCATATACATTAACATCAGATACCTGTCCTGATCCCAGGGGTTTCATGTATGATCACTTTTATATTATATACATTAACATCAGATACCTGTCCTGATCCCAGGGGTTTCATGTATGATCACTTTTATATTATATACAGTAACATCAGATACCTGTCCTGATCTCAGGGGTTTCATGTATGATCACTTTTATATACATTAACATCAGATACCTGTCCTGATCCCAGGTGTTTCATGTATGATCACTTTTATATACATTAACATCAGATACCTGTCCTGATCCCAGGGGTTTCATGTATGATCACTTTTATATACAGTAACATCAGATACCTGTCCTGATCCCAGGGGTTTCATGTATGATCACTTTTATATTATATACATTAACATCAGATACCTGTCCTGATCCCAGGGGTTTCATGTATGATCACTTTTATATACATTAACATCAGATACCTGTCCTGATCCCAGGGGTTTCATGTATGATCACTTTTATATACATTAACATCAGATACCTGTCCTGATCCCAGGGGTTTCATGTATGATCACTTTTATATACATTAACATCAGATACCTGTCCTGATCCCAGGGGTTTCATGTATGATCACTTTTATATACAGTAACATCAGATACCTGTCCTGATCCCAGGGGTTTCATGTATGATCACTTTTATATACAGTAACATCAGATACCTGTCCTGATCCCAGGTGTTTCATGTATGATCACTTTTATATTATATACATTAACATCAGATACCTGTCCTGATCCCAGGGGTTTCATGTATGATCACTTTTATATACAGTAACATCAGATACCTGTCCTGATCCCAGGGGTTTCATGTATGATCACTTTTATATACAGTAACATCAGATACCTGTCCTGATCCCAGGGGTTTCATGTATGATCACTTTTATATTATATACATTAACATCAGATACCTGTCCTGATCCCAGGGGTTTCATGTATGATCACTTTTATATACAGTAACATCAGATACCTGTCCTGATCCCAGGGGTTTCATGTATGATCACTTTTATATACAGTAACATCAGATACCTGTCCTGATCCCAGGTGTTTCATGTATGATCACTTTTATATTATATACAGTAACATCAGATACCTGTCCTGATCCCAGGTGTTTCATGTATGATCACTTTTATATTATATACAGTAACATCAGATACCTGTCCTGATCTCAGGGGTTTCATGTATGATCACTTTTATATTATATACATTAACATCAGATACCTGTCCTGATCCCAGGTGTTTCATGTATGATCACTTTTATATTATATACAGTAACATCAGATACCTGTCCTGATCCCAGGGGTTTCATGTATGATCACTTTTATATACATTAACATCAGATACCTGTCCTGATCCCAGGTGTTTCATGTATGATCACTTTTATATTATATACATTAACATCAGATACCTGTCCTGATCCCAGGTGTTTCATGTATGATCACTTTTATATACATTAACATCAGATACCTGTCCTGATCCCAGGGGTTTCATGTATGATCACTTTTATATACATTAACATCAGATACCTGTCCTGATCCCAGGGGTTTCATGTATGATCACTTTTATATACATTAACATCAGATACCTGTCCTGATCCCAGGGGTTTCATGTATGATCACTTTTATATACAGTAACATCAGATACCTGTCCTGATCCCAGGGGTTTCATGTATGATCACTTTTATATACAGTAACATCAGATACCTGTCCTGATCCCAGGGGTTTCATGTATGATCACTTTTATATACAGTAACATCAGATACCTGTCCTGATCCCAGGGGTTTCATGTATGATCACTTTTATATTAACTTATATACAGTAACATCAGATACCTGTCCTGATCCCAGGGGTTACATGTATGATCACTTTTATATACAGTAACATCAGATACCTGTCCTGATCTCAGTTGTTTTGTGTATGATGACTTTAAATGAAAAATAGAAAATAAATATGAGTTATGTTAATTAACTAAGATCGAGAAAGAAAAATTAACCACGATTTATTACAGAAAATGTGGTATTTATTTGTTTAAACATGACTGAATACCATATTTTAAACTACAAAAACACGGTTAATCTTACCACAACCTTTATTATTTGGTTTAAAATGGAAGTACAAAAGCCCAGAGACAGTAAAACGGAGTAAAACGAGGTCAGCCGTTTTTGCTAATGAAATCTTTAAAATATAACATTATAAAAACAAAAAAATAACCTGTATGATTGTTTTTTTCCCTCGTTATCCACCGCGGTAGGTTCTTTATCCATAATCATCCTGTTTAAAATGACCGCGCTAAAAAAGAACCTGTACTGCGCATGATCGGTGACCTCTCATTATTGTTTTTTTTTTTAAGGGGGCGTTTCCCAAACACCGACCGAGCCACGCCCATTTTACGTCGTGGTAATGAAACCCCTGGAATTTAGTGCATGCCTCACATAATGACGCAACGAACTGAATAAAACACGCCCTTTACGTTTTGTATGATTGTTTTTTAAAGTATATAAAATCATGGGGAAATGAGATACCAGATTTTACGTAAATAAAAAATAACAATCTCATGTTTATGTTAAATAGTTTAATATTATTAGGCAAGTTTCATATACTCAAGTACAAGTGGTCAGAGAGGACGACTAACATCTTCAATTTGAAGACTGATTAAAACACTTATTTTGAAACTCTTAAAGGACTTTTAAGTCGTAAAGCGACCAGAACTCCAAAAACTAAACTCCAACCTATTCTCTGTGGTAATTGTTATAAACCTTGTTTATTTATTTATTTATTTATTTATTTATTTATTTATTTATTTATTTATTTATTTATTTATTTATTTGTTATTTGAAACAGATTTTATGTTAAAAAGCTATACATTTGATTGGAAATGTTCAGCAAATTTAATAAAAAATAGTTTTATCACGGAAACACAAAGTTATACTGAATAAAAAACTAACTTATTTATTTATTTATTTTAACTATAAAACAAACAAAAAAATTCAGCAGTTGAGATTTCTTAAGAGCTTTAAAAATGGAAAAGACATAGGAATTAGTGGAAAAAAGTTTACATTTTTGGTGCAGTTAGCAAACTATTTGTTTTGTGAATGTGACATTTTCCAAAAAGCATATGAATTTTGTCAATTTCGACAAGTCAAGCATCACAATCCATAGACATTTGTATGAAAAAAAGGAACTAACTCACCAGGTTAACATATTTATGTTATCTCATTCATTCATTCATTCATTCATTCATTCATTCATTCATATATCATTCATTTTTTGGCTCTGTCCCTTTAGTCAGGGGGACCACTGCGTAAAACATATGCTGGATAAATTGGCGGTTCATTCCGCTGTGGCGACCCCTGATTAAGGGAGTAAGGTGAAAAGAAAACGAGTGAATGAATGAAATTGGCTACTGTATGAGTGTAAATGTGTGTAAATGTTTCCCAGTGTTGGGTTGCAGCTGGAAGGGCATACGCTGTGTAAAACATATGCTGGATAAGTTGGCGGTTCATTCCATTGTGGCGACCCCTGATAATTAAAGACATTAAGCCGAAGAAAAATGAACGAATGATAAATTTAGTTTATTCTGGTGAGTCGTGTTACTTGAGATAAATGTAATGCCAAAATCTAAAGCATGTTGCTTATGTGATGAATGCGCTTAAAAAACTGCTCTTATTTAGAAAACCGATAACTAATCTTTAATGATGGGTTAAACTGTTTCAGTTACCACAGAAATTACACATTTTGCGACAAATAGGACACCGCTTACGGCACTTAGGATTCATTTCCATACTATCCGCAAACAGCAGCTGACTGTCGCACAACTCTGACGGGTGGCCAAAACTGTAATGTGATTGGTTATGAAAGGCACACGTGATGTAAGTATTCCGTTACCCTTCCATCTCTTAAATAAAGACCATCCCAGTGCGCGAAGCAAGCAAGCAGCCCTTGAGAGAGTGTGTGTGTTCGCGCGCAGGTAAGCAGCTGAAGTCTGTCAGCAGCACCTGTACTGTCCTCGAGTACAGTACAAAGTCATTGAGGTAGAAATCATTAGCGGTTACTTCCTCTTCTAGTGTTGTCATTGTCTCGTAGCAACCTATGCGATTGAAACTGACAAAATGATCCGGGTTGTTTGTGTTTCGTCATTGTAATGTGTTGTTTTCCTGATTTTATTAAGACCGAGCATGGTTAGCGGTAATTTGGGCTTCTGCACATGATGACCTTCCTCATCATCATCCTCGCTGAGCATGGCGGAGTCAGATGGTGTGGAGTTCTTTGCGAATCGAGCTCAAAGCAGGTAATAAGGCATGTCATGAAGCGTCAGATGTGGCTTGACATGGGTTTAAGGAGAAGTTGCTCCAATATTCACCAGATGAAGTGCTAATAAATGACACTTTTCATTATTATTATTTTATTGAAGCATATAAAAGACAAGTATACAGGATTAAATGATAACATGTGAAGAGTTCAGATACTAAAACTTCTAAATGCCATGTGAAATTTTCTCCTAAAATGATCATTTTTCTCAACCTCCCATGTTTATGGTTAAGTATTTTACTTTAAAAGCAATGAAAATAACTTATTTATCACTATAAAAGTAAATTTTCTGAGCCTACACACAAGAGTTTGAGATAAATTGTTTTTTAGAAGAAAATATCAAATGGCTTTTAGAGGTTTTTGCATCTAAACTCTTTATATGTAACAGTAATACAAAACTTAGTCAGTGATGCAAAACATATATGAGGGGATTTATCATATTGAAATTATTAGATTGCACAGATTATTTATTTTTTTTTCATTATTAGAGATGTTTTCATAGCCGTTTCTTGTAATTGAGGTCAAAGAATCATAAAATAATCTTTTTAATTTTACAGAAAGAATTAAAGAAGGTAGTAATAGACATTACTTTTGCATTGTGTATGTGAAACTTCCCAAGAAAAATGATCATATTCAAAGCCAGTTTTACAATTCAAAAAAAGAATTATGCATTTGTCAAAGTTAATAATTTTGTAAAATGAATCAAAAAACAACCCTGAGACCGGTTTTCAAAAATCATCAGAAAATGTACAAGTACAAAATAGATGTAAAAGACTTTCAGGCTCAGTGTTACAAAAACAACAATGTCTTTTTTAAAATGTATTAATAAATATATTGCAGGGATGGTACCTGTGTAATATTTTGAAATTAATTTTTTTGACCTTATTTAGGAGTAAAAATGTATTAATTGCTGACCAAATATCATCTATAAAAGGTAAAATATAAGACCCTGGAGTTTAACTTTTCACTGTTTTTACTTGCCAAATGTGACAGGATATACAGTTGAAACCAGAAATGTACATACATTATAAAAAAAGCAACATAACCATTTTTTTAAATGTCTGATGGTAAATCATACTGAACATTTACTATTCTAAGTCTTTCTAACAATACGTTGAAGGAATTTTGACTCATTCCTCAATTCAATTCGTGTAAATGAGTCAGATTTGTTGGCTGTTTTGCTCTGCCCACAAATGTTATTAGGATTGAGATCAGGGATTTGTGATGGCCACTCCAAAACATTCACTCTGTTGTCCTTAAAGCACATTTGAACTAATTTGGCAGTATGCTTAGGGTCATGGTCTGTTTGGAAGACCCATTTGTGGCCAAGTTTTCATTTCCTGGCTGATATCTTGAGATGTTGCTTCAGTATTTCTACATGATGTTTTTTCTTCATGATGCCATCTATGCTGTGAAGTGGACCAGTCCCTCCTGCAGCAAAACATCCCCACAACATGATGCTGCCACCCCCATACTTTACAGTTGTGATGGTGTTCCTAGCTTTCACCATTGTCCTCCAAATGTAACACAGGTCATTATGGCCAAACAGTTCAATCTTCATTCCATCAGATCAGTACATGTCTCCGAAAATTATTATTTTTCCCAGTGTAATTTAGCAAAGTTTAATCTGGCTTATTTGTTGATTCTGGCTTGTTGATTTTCCCACGTCGTCACACAAGGAAGTAGTGTGTTTGAGGTTTTCCTTAAATGTTATTCTACAGTTGTGCCTTCAATTAACTCAAATGTTGTCAATTAGCCACTCAGAAAATTTCAAAACCTGTTTTGTTCTGTTGCTTTGTATTTGTTATTTGTTGATGTTTTCTTGTATTTGTATGATTTTTGCATATTCTAATAAAATAAAAAAAAGAAAAAGAAAATTTCAAAACCTTGACACCATCATCTAAGCTTTTTCAGGGACATAATAATCTTATTGTATGTAAACTTGATTTTTAAGAAAATTTATAACAGTTTCTCAAAAATATCTCTCATTATTGTACTATTAAGCATAACAGAAACAAATCTGATAATTCTAACTTACCTAAAAGAGAAAAAGTTTAGTCATGTTAACATCTAATTTTTTTTTTTAAATAATGGTTATGTGCCTTTTTATACAGTTTATGTAAACTTCTGGTTTCAACTGTACGTTAATATCCACTGCTGTATAGATATGTTATATTAATGTACAAAATAAACCTGACTTAACATCCACAAAGCGGAACATAAGTATCGACTTTTATATTTGTACTGACCTGCGGCTGTGGTGATTCACATGTAAGAGCAAGGGGCGTCCTCTGGTGACTTGGTGGTATGGGTTGTGTATAGGGAGGATCGGCTTTTTAATGTTAATTGCCACCCTTCATAGATGAGATTAAAAACACAGGAGAAGAGCGAGAAGGGATCCGGAGGTGAAAAGGGTGGCATTTTCAGGAGATTATCACTCGTTTACATAGTGACCTGGGATGTCTGAATATCACATATAACAACTATAGTGAGAGCGATCCAGCGTTACATCCTTGATAAACTATCCGACGTGCACTGCTCTCTGGAGCTCAGAGGAGCGCATGACAGTGTGTGTGTGTGTGTGTGTGTGTGTGTGCGTGTGTGTTTGTGTGTGTGTGTGTGTGTGTGTGCGTGCGTGCGTGCGTGTGTGTGTGTGCGTGCGTGTTTTTGTGACATATCAGGACACAAATCTGTATAATTACATAGGTATGACACAGGTATTACAAAAAGGAGGTGAAATATAAGGACATTGGTGAAGTCCTCATTTCTCAAAATGCTTATAAATCCTACAGAATGAGTTTAATCAGAGAGTAAGGGCCTACTCACACTATGCCATCCGTACCGTGCCCAGGCCCGTTTCCCGGATTGTTTGAGAAGTGTGAGTGCGCTGAATCAGGCTCAAGCACGGTTCACTTTTCCGGCCCTGGCCCGGTTGGAAGAGGTGGGCCTGAGCGCGGTTCACTTGGGCTTTGGCGCGGTACGCTTGTGTGTGAATGCAAAACGCGCCAAAGCCTAAAACTGAAAGCGAGACGTGACTTTTAAGGGACTGTTTTATATGGATTTATTAATCATTCTTACTGTTCAGTGAACGCAAATTGCCGTAGCTTATTAAAGAAGCAAAGCCCTCACTGCACGACAGCTGTGCGCCTTCAGCAGCCCTCCTCATTCCTGCAGCACGAGAGCTTTATGATCGTTTATGAGCGGCAAAAGTGGCGGATCTGTTCGGCGAAATATCTGACTGCCTGTCACCGCATCCCTAAAGACTGTTTGGCGAAATATTTGACTGCATGTCACTGCATATCAAACAACTGAAACGATATAATTAGAGAAATCTCCACTGTGCTGCTGAGTGAAAGAGCGCTTCTCACTGAACAGCGCAGCAGCGATGACGTAAGCGTGCCGAGGCCCGATATGGTGTGAGTGCGGGCCGTCGGGGGAGACGGGAGGGGGGACAAGCGTGCTTTGGCCCGGTTCGAGGCAACTGTACCTAGTGTGAGTACGGCCTAAAGCTGCACACAGTCTACTGTGATAGTTGGGTTTAGAGGTGGGGTGGGCTGAGGGCAATATAATATATAGTTTGTTGTGTGTGTGTGTGTGTAGGGGGGGTCATTTTAGTTCTAAAATGCTATTTTAACACTAAGACATCTCAGTGTAAATGGGGCCAAGTGTGTATTTTTCGAGAGCTGGTTTGCGACGGGGGCAGGGTTGAGGATCGGCGATGCCGGCTCAGCATCGTGTTGTCTATTGGTCATCGGCAATTGACGATGGTATCTTATATTGGCCCAACCCTACTTGCCAGTAACTTTTTTTTATTCATGTCCTTTTATAAAAACATGATAGATAACTGGAAATCTGGCAACCGCAATAATCAAACCCTTGGGAATAACTGTGGTCAGAACCCAGTGCTGTGTTCTCTGGATATTTTCAAGCGGTGGACTTTTACTTTGACGCTATTGCTGCCTTTGGCGTGAAAGCACAGTTCTTATTCGGTTATGGAACATCTGTTGTCGGTTGGCAATATGAACCAAAATGAGCATTCCTAGTAGGTGCTTTTTAAATGTATGCTTATGAAGAAAACATTACTGGGCTTTCTTTCTTTTTTAATTAAATAAATATTTTTTTTTACTTAACACTTATCACAAGAACTGCTTATTGCTTGAGTATTTGTAAGGCTTATAAGTTCTTTCTCTAAACAGGTTCTTCTTGATCCATTCTGTTGAATTATTTAGAAGTGCGTGCTATTACAGGGATCATGTTGATGCACCAGTTTAGAAACTGAGACCAACTGGTGTAACGTCAGCATACAGCAAGCTCATCAAGTACTTTTGAAGACTTCTATAGACTGTAAAGCAAGAGGCATTAGTGTGATGAGCAGAGGAGTGGTGAGATACAATTCCTTTTCATAAAGTGATTCTCTCTCTCTTTTTTTTCAGCATGGCTGACAACAAGAATAGCGTGCTTCGTTGTACTTTCTCAGCCCCCAGCCACAGCAGCACTCTCCTGAGGGGCTTGTCTGCATTGCGTGATCAAGGTCAGTTGCTGGATGTGGTTCTGGCCATTGACAACGAGCGCTTCGAGGTTCACAAAGCGGTTTTAGCCTCCTGCAGTGACTACTTCAGGTGAGACTATTAGTTAGCAGGAGTTTAAATGGTGACATTAATGAAATTCCACATACTTTACTCATTGAAGACTTGAAAACATTTAATGTCTTAAAGGGATAGTTCACCCTAAACCCAAAATGTTGTCACCATCTATTCAACCTTTACTTTTTTCAAACCTTTATAGCTTTCTTTCTTTTGTTGATCACAAAAAAAGATATTTTGAAGAATGCTGAAAACCTTATTGGTTGATCACACCGGATGCGGCATGTGCAAATAAATTGCGAAATAGACACTTGATCTTTTTGAGTTTACTCGCTTCATTTGCGTGTCAAATTCACTTCACAATAGACATGGATTCACATCATGGGCAGGGCTTCTGTCTGCCTGGTAACTCTAGCCTCATTGCTAAATGGCTAACTATGTTTTTATTGAGAGAATCGCTGTTCTTTAGGAAGGCTGATAAGCGGTGTAGATTCATTCGGCGCCATGTCTTGAGTCCATTAGATCCTTTCAGAGATGCACCCAGCTTAGAGCTAAGTTCATCAACTCCTCCGGAAACTGTACCTGGATGATGGAAGCTTTCAACGGTGCTTCCAACTGAGCCAAGCCCTGTTTGATGCGCTGTTGTCCGATGTTGTCTGCAGGATTTCTCACAACAGGCATTACATCATAATCACGCCGGTACAAGAGCATCTCCTGAATTGTTAACGTGGCGCGAATGTCTCTTTCAATGCGTAAACGCTCAATTCAGACTGCTTCGTTTGCACAAATGAAGTGGTGCAAATGACCCAATTCGTGCGAATGAAGCAGCACGATTTTTTTTGTTTGCGTGTTTGATATGCTTAAGGCACGAACTGACCCTTTGCTAAGCCACACCTGAAAACCATCACACACCAATTGTGGCTCAGCAACTGTAGCTACGCACAGAAGGTCTGTCAAGCTTTCAAGCGAGGGAAACAAGCCAGTGTTGTGTACATGGATTGTGCTTATAAACAACCAAGCCCTAAAATTACATTCTGGATCCCCCCTTTTAATCAATTCAAAAAAGCGATGTTAACACGAGCAAGGACGTTGCAGAATTGCAAAAATTTGCTGACCTTTCACACATCCATTCCAGAATGCCGGTAAATTCTGATATTATTAACCAGTGTTACAGTTTTTCTGTTTGTGTATGTTTTCTTCTTTGTGTATGTTTTCTCTTTCAGACTCTCTAGTTAGGAGATAAATCGTCCCTTCAAAAAGTACGGAGACTCTTATTTTCACAATTTGAATAAAGATGTTAAGTCTTTTCTTCTTGATCCATGCAGAGCCATGTTCACTGGTGGAATGAAGGAGTCGAACCAGAACACCATAGAGCTAATAGGTCTTTCGGCTAGAGGACTGAAGCACATCATTGATTTCGCCTACAGTTCTGAAGTCACCCTGGACTTGGACTGCATACAGGATGTTCTCGGTGCAGCTGTCTTTCTGCAGATGGTGCCTGTGGTGGAGCTTTGTGAGGAATTTCTCAAATCTGCCATGAGTGTCGAGACTTGTTTAAACATCGGGCAAATGGCCACCACTTTCAGTCTCTCATCTCTCAAACAGTCAGTCGATGCGTACACGTTCCGTCACTTTCTGCAAATCGCTCAGGAGGACGACTTCCTTCACATTCCAATGGAACGACTGACTTTCTTTCTTCAGAGCAACAAGTTAAAGAACTGTAGCGAGATTGACTTGTTCCATGCGGCAATCCGCTGGCTACAGCATGATGCTTCAAGACGAACTGTGGCCAGCGAAGTGCTCTGCCATGTGCGCTTCCCATTGATGCGATCGTCCGAGCTTGTGGACAGTGTCCAAATTGTCGACATCATGGTGGAAGATGTACAATGTCGACACTTTCTCCTAGAGGCCTTCAATTATCAGATACTTCCATTCCGACAACATGAAATGCAATCACCGCGAACTTCCATTCGCTCAGACATCACATCGCTAATTACTTTCGGCGGGACACCTTACACGGACAACGACCGTACAGTCAGCAGCAAAGTTTATTTTCTTCCCGACATCACAGTTCGACAATTCAAAGAGTTGACCGAAATGGAGATGGGATGCAGCCATGCCTGCGTATCGGTTCTTGACAATTTTGTGTATGTGGTGGGTGGGCAGCATTTGCAGTATCGTAGTGGAGAAGGTGCAGTTGACATCTGCTTCCGCTACGACCCGCATCTAAACCAATGGCTTCGGATTCAACCCATGCAGGAGAGCCGCATTCAGTTTCAACTCAACGTACTTCATGGTCAACTTTACGCTACTGGGGGGCGCAACAGGTCTGGCAGCTTATCATCTGTTGAATGCTATTGTCCAAAGAAGAATGAATGGACTAATGTGGACTCCCTAAAGAGGAGGATCTGGGGTCACGCCGGAGCCACCTGCGGAGACAAGCTTTACGTCTCTGGAGGTTATGGAGTGTCTGTGGAAGATAAGAAGACTCTCCATTGCTATGATTCAGCCTTGGATCAGTGGGATTTCAAGTGTCCCATGAATGAACCTAGAGTTCTGCATGCTATGATCAGCGCTAACAATCGTATTTACGCTCTCGGTGGCAGAATGGACCATGTGGACCGTTGCTTTGATGTTCTTGCTGTAGAGTATTACATTCCAGAGACAGACCAATGGACAACTGTCAGTCCGATGCGTGCTGGTCAGTCAGAGGCTGGCTGCTGTTTGCTGGACAAAAAGATCTATATCGTTGGAGGATACAACTGGCATCTTAATAACGTCACAAGTATTGTGCAGGTTTATAATACTGAGACGGATGAGTGGGAAAGAGATCTTCATTTTCCAGAATCTTTTGCAGGAATAGCTTGTACGCCCATAATACTACCCCAAACAACCACTCAGCGCTGAGCACAAAATCTTTCACGATTGCTGTTTTAAGCTCAAGTTACAAGTGCCCACCTGGACAGCATAAGTAATGGAATAAATGTCTATTCATCATTAAAAAATAGACAGCGTAATGTCTTCATTTTCAAGGCATTGATGATTTAAGGTTCGAAACAGTGTACCTAAATAACATTATAGCACAAACTGTCCTTTTTGAGATTGTGCCACTTTCTATATGCTTCTCAATCCTGTGTCATGATGAAGGTTTAAATAAGTGCCTGTGTGATTTACAATTACGACCAATAACATTGGGGCATATCTTTTTGCCCTTTTAGTAAATGCTTTAAACCCTTCAAGCTACAGGGTTTTAAAACAGGTTCTTGCTGGTGTGGCTAAATGACACCAGAAAACAAAACAAAACAAAAATGCTTCATTTAGAAATATTTATAACTTCAATATATACAAAAACATTTATGGCAAAAATCATTGTAATCTAGTACAGAATCAAGTATTTTTCTGAAAATAAATAAGTCTTGACGGAACCCGTTGTGATCTTTTGAATTTGGTCTGAAGTGCAAATGGCTAGCTACAATTTGGACAACACGGTCGTCGACAACACTATGGACTTTTGCTAACACTTTCTGAGTTGGGTTTAGGTGTCAAATTATGAATGCGTTTTCCTAATTATCCCGTTGATAACATGGAGTACCTGTCTGCTCATCTCAAGAACTTGGCACATGTTTCTTGTAAATTGCCTCAGCGTGTTACATACCTTGCCTACAAGACAGGTCTCCATCACCGCTTTGCAGGGCTAGCTTAAGCTTGTGCCAGCCCTGCATTACACTCCAAATAAACATGACCAAGAGACATGTGAATATGTGGGACATTTTGTAAAATTGCACTAACATAAAAGTATACGCAAGTAATTATATGTACAGAATGCCGGGAGTGGCAGTCTGGCACATAAGTGAAATAAGGGCTGCATTCCTGTCCAGTGTTTTTATGCTCTTCACTCGCTAACTTCCCTTCATCTTGTTCCCTCGGATGTATGTCATGGATTACATTAAGCAAGTGTCCACTACTGGTGGGAAAGCTGGATGGGTTTAAATGGATTGCACTAAACCCTTGAGCACTTGAGAACTACCCTGTTGTGTTGTTACAATTATATTGCATTCTGGGACATATACTGTAGGTGCTAGAGTGGACATTTGAAGCCAACTCGCTCCCTCCGTCAAAAATCAAGGGGTCCGAGGGTACATGTATGTCCATTTAAGCTTCCCTTGTTCACTTGTGAAAGTGGAAGGCAGTTCAATATGACATTGGGGATCTCCTCCGAGGGAACAAGGGAAGGGAAGTTCACGCGTGTCTAAAAGTGCACTGGAATGCAGCCAATATTTAGAATTACTACGTGGACTTTTTACGTCAATGTAGTGCGCATTTTGGGTTTAGTTTTTTCCCCATGCCACCACAGAATCAGATTTCCTGTCAGCATAGCATTATCACTCTAACATTTAGATTGCTGCCCACATCTCCATGTCAAATTAGAATTGACTGCCAATAGAAAACAAGTTTTTAAAAAGTGCCTCACAAAAAAAATGTGTTCTGTCTAATTGGTGCCAGTATTGACTTTTCGATATAAGTGTAAAAGTTTTAAATGAATGTCCTGTAATGACTGTAATAAGAATAACAAATTAAATGTTTCTTCATCTTGCTGCTTCATCTGTCTTGCCGCACTAGGCAGATGCCTATTTCTCCTACAGTATACCAAAGTCCCTTTAAGGCAAACCATTTCACTTGGCGACCATCTTTGAAACGCCTCTCGGCCAGTATGTTCGATAATTCTGTTTGAATGCGGAATCATCAAATTCTTCAAAATTGCTTACCAAGTAAATCAAGATGTGATCGTTGCAGCCTGCAGCTTGATGACATAGGCCAGGGATGTCCAGACTCCAGACACTCCAGAGTCCTGGTGTGCTGATGTCCTGCGAAGTTTAGTTTCAACCCCAATCAGAAACACCTGGGCTAGCTATTCAAGCTCTTACTAGGCAGTCTAGAAACATCCTTGCAGGTGTGTTAAAGCAAGTTAGAGCTAAAATCTGCAGGACACCGGCCCTCCAGGGTCGAGTTTGGACACCCTGACATAGGTGATTGTCAACTACGTAGCGGACTTTGTACCACTTACTAAGGTAACACACATGCTACTGTAACGGTTGGTTTTAGGGTAGGAGGAGGTGTAGGCGATCGTCAACTTTATAGCGGACCTTGTACCGCCCACTAAGTTAACACCCATGCTACTTTGACGGTTGGGTTTAGACTAAGGGGAGGTGTAGGCGATCGTCAACTACATAGCGGACCTGGTCAACTACATCATTAAGCTGCAGGCTGCAGCGAGGACTGTCTCAAGAAATTGTCAGAAATTCACATCTGGTTTGGGCCCATCCTGCGAAAGATCAATAGTCTATAGAGATCGCTGATTGGCTCTTGTACTAGAAGGGGGAGCTTCATTCGCCATATTGGCTGTTACACTTTTCCTCATTCAAAACTATACGAGCGACACGTCGTGTGCACCCTTTAGTGCCACAACCATATCACCCTGTAGCCAAGCTAAGCAGGGCCGAGCCTGGTCAGTGCCTGGATGGGAGACCACATGGAAAAACTATGTTGCTGTTGGAAGTGGTGTTAGTGAGGCCATGAGGTGAGGCTCAACCTGCAGTCTTTGTGAGTCCTAATGCCCCAATATAATGAAGGGGGATGCTATACTGTCAGCGTGATGTTAAACCGAGGTCCTGACACTTTGTGGTTATTAAAAATCCAATGGCACTTCTCTTAGAGGTGTAACCCTGGTGTCCTGGCCAAATTTTCTCCATCGTGGCTTCCCAATCATCCCCATTCACCGAATTGGCTGTATCATTGTCTGACCTACACCAATAGCTGGTGTGAGTGCACTGGCGCTGTTGTCCTGTGGCTGCAGTCACATCATCCAAGTGGATGCTGCACACTGGTGCTCATAGAGACCCCTCACCCTCATGATTGTAAAGCGCTTTGGGTGTATGGTCTTAAACGATAAATGAGCTGTATAAATACACATTACATATAGTCTTTGAGTATTCTAAAAGCATGTGCCAGCCCTGCAGCTTTGAATGTGGATGTTCACAACAGTTTCATTTAAAAAGTTAGACCTGCACTTTTGTTTTGACCTTTTTTTTTTTGTAATTTATTTATTTATTTTTAATTCTCAAATGATTTCAAGATTGTTTGAATCTATGACAAGCCGTTATGAAAATTCACATAACAGAATTCTAGGTTAATCTTCAAGGCCTCAAACCAATGAATATCCAGTGCTATTCTCTGGGTAAATACTTATATATATATATATATATATATATATATATATATATATATATATATATATATATATATATATATATATATAATTATTATTATTAATTTTTATTTATTTTTTTTTTTACTTTTTTTATCTTAACAAACTAACTAAGCACATTTCATGACACGCATCAGTGATTGATCCATGGCAACATTTTTGTCATAATATTGCTCTGGCATGTTTTCATTTAAGAACATGGATGTGATTTTAAAAATATTACAACATTCGAGAAACTACCTAATGTTTTGGTACATTTTTAAAGTAACGACTTGCTGGATTTGACCTTTCTCCCGCTTTATATTTTAGATTTTCTAACATAGTAAATGACTATTATTAGCCTTAGCTGATTAAAGATGGAGCACATCTGGTGATGCATTTGGGGAGTCCAGCTGGGCCTTCACACATGAACAAATGGCCTTTGCTCTTATATTTGACTTGTCACAGATCAGCCTTAACCTGTTTAAAGCACATATTGTAAATGTGTTGTATGGTTCTTTCGAAAGGTAACAACCGATGCCTGATGCTTTCAACCCATGCAGCTTTTATTTCTTTTAGGAATTATCTGTTTTCCAAGTAAACTCTGTTTAAATGAATTCATGACATACAATTTATTAAACATTTAGTTGTTCTCGTTCCACAAATTCCCATCTGATTTTGATGTATAACTTACCTGCATTTTGTAATTTGTGCTACCGTTTATGAAAACCTGAATGTACTTGTATGGGTAATACTTTTAAATGTGTGTCTTCCATGTGCAAAATATTGTTTGTGTTCATGTTTTTATCAATGTTGTGTCCATTATAATGTGTTCTAAATAAAAAATACAAACATATTCTCTTGTTATCAGTGGTGAACAATTACAAGGATGCTTTACTTGCAGTGAGTGTGTGTGTATAAATTCACACAGTGGTGTGAAAAAGTGATTGCCCGCTTACTGATTCACTCCTTCGTTTTTCTTTGGCTTTTGGTCTCTATTTTATCTGAGGTCGTCACAGCGGAATGAACCGCCAACTACTCCGACATATATTTTACGCAGCGGATGCCATCCCAGCTGCAACATAGTACTGGGAAACACCCATACATACTCATACATTCACACACCAGAGCCAATTTAGCTTATTCAATGTAACTACACTGCATGCCTTTGGAAACTGGAGCACCTGGAGGAAACCCACTTGAAAATGGGGAAAACATGCCAATTCCACACAGAAATGCCAATTGAAATTCCACCCAGGACTCGAACCAGTGACCCTCTCGCTGTAAGGCAGTGGTTGGTGTTCTGCAGATTTTAGAGACACACCTGAACAAGCTAATCAAGGTATTACTTGGTATACTTGAAACATCCAGGCAGGTGTGTTTAGGCAAGTTGGAGCTAATCCTGCAGGGACACCGACCCTCCAAGACCGAGATTGGTGACCCCTGCTGTAAGGCAACAGTGCTAACCACTGAGCCAATGTGCTGCCCACCCTTACTGATTTCTTTTCAGAAAGGGAGGGGGGATCATTTAGTACGATTTGCTTATCCCCCAATGACGGTTAGGGTTAGGGGTGGGGTTAGGTGCCACGCCTCCTTTTTAAAATCGTACAATTTCGTACGACTCAACTCGTACGAATTTGTACGAATTAGCCACTAAACTGGCAAAACGAAAAATACTTAACGTTTTCTCGTGAGATCAGGGTGGATGCAACAAAACACCGGTGAAGAAATTCGATACAGAGTAACATGACCTACTGTCATCTAGCGTTTCTGAAATGTTATTGCAGAGCAACACAAACCGCACGTAGAAGTATAAATGCATGACTACGCGCAAGGCATGAGTCGTGGGTCACGGCCTCCGCTTGATCCAGAGGTATAAACCAGCCTTAAGTGTTCAATTTGTTTTTCTTCAGCCAGTGAGAGGTGGACTTGCTGGTGTGCTTTAAGTCATTGTCCTGCTGCAGAAACCGAGTTTGTTTCAGCTCGAGGTCATAATCAGATGGCTGCAGAACTTTTTAAAATATGAACTGGTCCAAAATATTGTCTGAAAAATACTTGTATTATTTCTAGTGCTAATGAATAATATTTCCGGCAATGCAGTGGCGCAGTAGGTAGTGCTGTCGCCTCACAGCAAGAAGGTGGCTGGTTCGATCTTCGGCTCAGTTGGCGTTTCTGTGTGGAGTTTGCATGTTCTCCCTGCATTCGCGTTGGTTTCCTCCGGTTTCCCCCACAGTATAAAAAACATGCGATAAAGGTCATTTGGGTAGGCTAAATTGTCCGTAGTGTATGAGTGTGTGTGGATGTTTCCCAGAGATGGGTTGCGGCTGGAAGGGCATCCACTGCGTAAATATGTGCTGGATAAGTTAGCGGTTCATTAATTACGGATTTAATAAAGGGACTAAGTCGACAAGAAAATGAATAAATAATATTTCCATGCATTTATTTATTTTTTGTCTTTCTGATTTTGTCTTATAAACTGTATTGTTTTTTTTTTCATTGTTTTTTTTTACTTTTTGTTGTTGTTTTCAGGCCCATAGCCAGCCTATTGAATAGGGGTGGGGGGTTTTTTTCCTCAAAAAGTGGACATTTTTGTAGATATTCGGCTTGTTTTCTATTAAATTACGAGGATCAAATACTGCGTTTTAGTGACATTTTAAACATTAATTTTTGCCAGATTAGCTTGTCGTATGGTGATTATAATAACCACACTTTTTGATGCAACAAAAGTATTCTCTACATTTTTGTCAAAGTGCTAACTATACTATTTTACCACAAAGTGTTAGTTTACAAATGTGCATGTAAACTGTAGGTTATTACAGTTTTATAAATAATGTCATAAGCGTAGAATTTTTCATAAAAAAATAAATGTTGAACAAAGAAATATGAAAATTGTTTTTATTCATTCATTTTCTTTTCGGCTTATTCCCTTTATTAATCAGGGGTCACCACAGCAGAATGAACTGCCAACTTATCCAGCATATGTTTTATTCAGCCAATGCTCTTCTAGCTGCAACCCATCACTGGGAAACACCCATACACTCTCATTCAAACACATACACTATGGATAGTTTTTAGCTTACCCAATTCACCTGTACCGCATGTCTTTGGACTTGTGAGGGAAACTGAAGCACCCGGAGGAAACGCTAACACGGGGTGAACATGCAAACTCCACAGAAATGCCAACTGACCCAAGCGAGGCTCAAACCAGCAACCTTCTTGCTGTGAGGCGACAGCACTACCTATTGCGCCACTACATCGCCTGAAATTGTTTTAAAAAAAACAAATATATTATCATCCATTCTTTTAAAAAAAAATGAGTTTTTAGGAATCTTTTAAAACTTGTTTTAAATGGGAAAACTGTAGCCTATAAGCAAATAACTAACTGGCCAGCTCATTTGCTCAGTCTGAACTTAATTCAGTCCATAATTAAAAATTACATTTGTCTTAAAGCTTTCTTTTTCGGTTATTTGCACAATCATGGCATACTCTTAGAAATGGGACAAATTGGCTTGTACAGCAGCTAAATTCTTTACTTTGTCATTATGGGTCTTTCGAACCACCCTAACCCCCTTGGCTACAGGTCTGTTTTTTTTTTACTTTTTTTTTTTTTTTTTACTGTTTTTATTATTATTATTACTAATATTGTTGTTGATGTGGTTGTTTTTGTTTACTGTTTTTCACTCCAGACTTTCCCATGGGCCCCTTATAATTGCACTTTCTTTTGTCACCTGTCCTTATTACCTGGAAAATATTTCCAGATGGATAGTGTCTATCCATCATTTTTCTCATCTTTATAGTACCGTAATATTAATATGTGCATACATTTATTTGAATAAAATTATATTGCCATATATGTATTATTTGCTTTTAAAATTTCAACATCACAATTAAATAAGAATTTACAGTAGTTTTTTTTTTTTTTTAAATCTTATGTTTGTAGGTTTTACTTTTTTATTTCTGTTTATTATTATAATTTTTTTAATCTTTTTTTGTTTGTTTCCTTAACGTTTGTTTCTCATAAAATAAAAATAAAAGAACGTACATATATTATAAAAACACAGTAAACAATAGTAGTAGTCAAAAAAAGAGAGATATATTATGCATATAATAATTTAATTAAATTCTAAATAATACATCATAATATCCAATATATTATATCATTCATATCATGTTATTTATTTATAACAAGAAAAATAATAATAGATCAGAATAAACTGTACTTTTAACAATCAACATTTTAGGATAAAAACGTAAAAAAATAATAATTAGTATATTTACAGTGATTAAATTATAATTATCTAGATGTGTGTGCATGTCTCTCTCTCAATTCAAATTAATTCAATTGGATTCAATAATGGCTTTATTGGCATGACAAATGTTACAAATTTATTGCCAAAGCATTTCTAAAGTGTACATAAAAAATAGCACGCACATATAATAAAAAACACAGTAATTTTTTAATATCACAATTAAGTAAGAATTTTGTCTTTTAAAACCTCATGTTTGTAAGTTTTACTTTTTTATTTCTTTTTATTTATTATTATTATTATTATTATTTTAAAATCTTTGTTGTTTGTTTCTTTAAGGCTTTTCTCTCCAGATATTCCCACGGGCCCCTTATAATAGCACGCTCTTTGACCTGGCTCTCCCTGGACGCCAGTTAGAAATTCTCTAGCTTATTTATATTTATGTTAGGCTGCCTGTACAGCGTCTAGCAGGTTTTTAGACTTTTAGACAGGTGTTTCATCTTCTATGAAGACATTTAATAAAAACACCAGAGTGTTTTATCAATGGGCGCTCTTGCAGTGGACTGGACTCCAATGCCCACAACTCTTCCCGTGATGATGATGACGCCGCCGCCGCAGCCGCGCGCAACGCGTCTCACGCAACGCTCTGTGTTTTGGAGAAGAACGGAAGATGGCGTCCTCAAACAATCCGCGAAAATTCAGCGAGAAAATCGCCCTGCACAACCAGAAGCAGGCGGAGGAGACCGCGGCGTTTGAGGAGGTCATGAAAGACCTGAGCATCACGCGAGCTGCACGGGTACGTGTGTGTGTTGGTGTGTGTCGCGGCTAAACCTTATCATAATACAACTGCTATGTAGGATATCGCCTGTGTTTGATTTAAGAGCATTATTGTCGCACTGTCGTGACATATAGGACGGTAATGATGTGTCGGTGGTTGAGCTTCACGGATGTAGACTAGCTTTAATCTCAGTCAGAGATGCTGAGGAGATGCTGGCAGTGGTCAGACAGATGTCACACACATCTGCACCTGCTCTGGCCTTCAATGGAGTGCGATTGGTTTCAGCTCTATTATTTCTTGTTAGTGTTTTCTGTACCCGCCACATTTCATGAAATAGTATCATATTGAGGAGAACTGGGCTAGTGTCTGTGGGGATTGAGTTACCAGTCTGATTGCACATGTGCATTCTGTTGCAGAGGTTTATTATTTCTGGATTAGACATCTTGTGTTTGTTTGGATTAAAATGTTATTCCTGTAGTGTCTTTGTAAAAGCTGTTGGGTAAAACAAGTATGCTAAATGTAATAAACACACTCTCTCTCTCTCTCTCTCTCTCTCTCTCTCTCTCTCTCTCTCTCTCTCTCTCTCTCTCTCAATTCAATTCAATAATTGCTTTTTTTGGCATGACAAATGTTACAAATGTATTGCCAAAGCAGTTGTAAAGTTTACATAAAAATAAAATAACATTCATATATAATAAAAAAAAAACAGTAAACAGTAGTTGTAGTAAAAAAAAGAGATATATTATGCATATAAAAATTAAATAAAATTATAAATAATATATATTATCAAATATATCATATTATCATTCAATGTATCACATTTTAATTTAATATATCTCATTATTAATCAATATATCATATCATTTATATCAGGCCTGTAGCCACGGGGGGATTCGGGGGGTTCGAAAGAGCCCACTATATTCTCAGTTGACCTATTTTGACTGCTATATCCTCATAAATTGTGGAAAAAACCCATCAAAGTGAAGTCAACTTTCACTATTGACCAATTTCTAAAAAGAAAAATCTATTTTACAAGTAGCCTAACTTTTATTCTAAATTTGAACCTTATTCTTGAGAAAAAAAAATAACCATTGAAAAGGTCTAAAGCACCAAAAGCAGCCTATTAAAGTTAATTTTAATACAAATTAGGCTGTGTATAAAAATCCAAAATCAATCAAAAAGTTATCAGGGGTAGCTTAAATAATGTGTCGATGATCTTTGTGTAAGCATCAGAATAAACATCAAAATCAGTCCAAGGCACTCAAAAATGTGGAAAATATAATAAAAAGCCTTTATTGACATGGCTGTTCCTTAAAACTGCGGCTACATCAGGTTACCCTGGTGAAGTGTTATCAAAACGTGTATGTGCAGTTTTAAGAAATAGCCATGTCAGTAAAGGCTTTTTAATATTTTTTCTCCACATTTTTCAAGTACCTTACTGACTTTTGCTGTACTAATTAGGCTGATGTATTTTCAAGAGAGGCTAGAAGAAAATCGTGAAGCTCTTTTTTTATAGACGAGCTGGTCTGAGTATTTCAGAAACTGCTGATCTACTGGGATTTTCACGCACAACCATCTCTAGGGTTTACAGAGAATGGTCAGAAAAAGAGAAAATATCAATATACAATTGAATAATATCAATTAGAATATACAATATATCAATTGGACAATAGAAGATTGGAAAAACGTTGCCTGGTCTGATGAATCTCGATTTCTGCTGCAAGATTTGGAGGGTAGGGTCAGAATTTGCGATCAACATCATGAAAGCATGAATCCTATCAATGGTTCAGGCTGGTTGTGGTGGTGTAATGGTGTAGGGGATATTTTCTTGCCCATTAGTACCAATTGAGCATCATGTAAACACCACAGCCTACCTTAGTATTGTTGCTGACCATGTACACCCCTTTATGACCCCAGTGTACCCATCTTCTGATTGCTACTTCCAGCAAGATAGCACGCTATGTTATGAAGCGTGAATCATCTCAGACTGGTTTCTTGAACATGACAATGAGTTCACTGTAGTCAAATGGCCTCCACAGGCACCAGATCTCAATCCAATTGAGCACCATTGGGATGTGGTGGAATGGGAGATTTGCATCATGAATGTGCAGCCGACAAATCTGCAGCAACTGCGTGATGCTATCATATTAATACAGACCAAAATCTCTGAGCAAAATTTTCAATACTTTGTTGAATCTATGCCATGAAGGATTAAGGCAGTTCTGAAGGCAAAAGGGGGTTCAACCTGGTATTAGTAAGGTGTACCTAATAAAGTGACCGGTGAGTGTATACTGTAAAAAAATACAATGGTCACTGTCAATTCAGTTTAAGCTAAAAATATTTTATACCAATCCTTGGTCAGTGTCAGTAAATGAAATTTACAAAGGAAACTTTATTTCTATCTTTCTTTTGCGATGACTTAAATGAAAACAAACAAACCCTGAGAAGTAATCACTGAAATAAAATGTTTGGAAGTTAGCAAATCATCATTCTTACCATATTGTAAATCCAGGCTTTTGTTTAGTCTCCTGGGGCCTCATGTACGAAGACTTGCGTGGAAATCTTACTAAAACATTGCGTACGCACAAAGCTGTAAATGTGCGTACGCAGAAAAAAATTCAGATGTATGAAACACTGCGTACGCCGAATCTCACGCATATTCTTTTGTACATCCGAATGAACGTGAAACTGAGCGCAACATGCACGAGCACAAAACCCCTCCCTGCCTCCTCCCCCGTATGAATATGCTAATGACTATGCTAATGGCAAAACCCAACGAAAAAGCAACGGCAAAATCAAACAAAAAGAGAAACTTTGAACAGAATGTGAATTGGAGGTGCTGCTTTCGGAGGTAGAACGGAGAAAAGCGGTGTTATTTGCAAGTTTGTTCTCCGGAATTAACAACAGAAGAAAAAATAGAGTGGGAGAGTTTAGCTGATACGGTTAACACAGTTGGGTCTGCACATCGCACTGAGTGCATTTAAAAAAAGAAATAGTGTGGTTTATATCTGTAAAATGTTGCTATACCCTTCGCAGTCTCAGTGGCGCACCTCATAAGAAGCATATGATCATGAACTGACACGTTCGAGCATAACTCGGCTCGAATCCAGCGTCTGATGAATTCATTCTTCTTTTTTTTCCCCGCTACATATCAGATTTTGCCCACTATTTATCACGAGTAAGACAAGTAGGAATCATCAATAAGTTTGTGCATCATATTTTATTTGCACATTTATTGAATGGAAATGTTTCTGATTCACGCATGCAAATTCATCTTCAGATAGTGTCTTTATAGCAATGTGCGTGCAGTAGATAGCTCAGATTACATTGGGAAAACAGGCGACCGCTGCAAATTGTGCTTTAATGTTTAGCTGGTCAACTGTATGGTATGGAAATCTTACATACCTACTATATGAACCCGTCTCATACAGACGCCATTGCAAGGATCAGACACTTTGTAGAGAAGAATTTAACACAACTGCCTCTAGGAGTCGCCAATGGAAATAAAACAGACACGCACAAAAAATGTGCGTACGCCTGCCAGAAACCTGCCGTGAACCTGCGCAAATTCCCACGTTCAGTTCATTGTTAGTAAATCCAAACGTGAGCGATTCTGAGCGTGAAACCTGGCGTACGCAAAGTTTTTGTGCGTACGCAGCGTTGATACATGAGGCCCCTGGTGTTTAACCTTCAGCTTATTTTAGTGTGGTCACATATGTTGATACCCATGTTCTGCTACGTTTTATTAACTGGTCTGCTTTTCCCATTCTTCACTTGATAAAGTGTTATTCCTCCAGAGTATCCGGTTTACATTTCATTCATGCGCTCATTGCGTCATTCACTGCTGCTTTTCACGCACTGTTATTTTGCACAGCTGCAGTTACAGAAGACCCAGTATTTGCAACTAGGCCAGAATCGAGCTCAGTGCTATGGAGGGTCACTGCCAAATGTCAATCAGATTGGAAATAGCAACACTGACCTTCCTTTTCAGGTGAGACCTTAGAAATTTTATAAGTATGAAAATTCTGTCTTTATACTGTCACTTTCTGGATGAACTACCTTTTAAATCACCTAATCAGTTTCCTAAACATCCTAGATATGCTTATATGCATTAGACTGGTCATTCCTCTTATGCAGTGCCTTTTCAGCGGGGTCAGCTTGCTAAACAAATACATGATAATATGGTTGTGATTTAATTCTATTAAAAGCTAAAGCAGATTATTATTAAAGGTATTAAACAGTTGGGTTTTTCCAATTTTGAATCCTTTTAGCCTATCTTTGGGTCCGGCTGGATCACTTTTAGCTTGGGATAATACATTGAATTGGCAGGGGTGCCCAAACTCGGTCCTAGAGGGCGGGCGTCCTGCAGAGTTTAGCTCCAAGTTGCCTCAACACGATGCGATGCGCAGCTCTACAAGTCTTGAACCATGCAAGCCAGTGGCGACAGCGGCGAGGAAAAAACTTCACCAATTGGCAAAATTGAAGAATAAAAATCTCGAGAGAAACCAGGCTCAGTTTGGCACGACCATTTCTCCTATGGCCCATTGTATTATGCAGAGCTGCATAATAGGTGCCAGGTCTAGGTGCCAGAGGGTGGAGAACGCTTGATATCAACAAAGACTCTGCTGTGCCTGGAGTGTCACAGGAATCAGACACATGCTCTTGTAAGAAAAAATGAAGATGACGAAGAAAATCTCAATGAAGATGTTTATTCAGCATAGCAGTCTCAAAATACATGGCTGTACCTTGGGTTCACCGGAGTCAGAATGAACCCTGAACATTCCTAAACTCAAACCTTTATACTGTTTTTGATGTTGCCTTTAGATGTTAATGAAGTTGCTCCTTGGCTGTTGACCCAGCTGTTCTCCCTATCTCTCCATGTTAATGCAGTTTCAACACCATTGATGAGATGGTTCTTTGTGCACCACACCCATCCCCATTCTACAATTGTTACCATTTGGTCGAGATGTAGTCACCTCAAACAATGCAGAGACAAGACCCTGTTGACTTCTCTTTTCTCTCATAAGTCAGCCCTTTTGGGAAATGAGCATCAATTCACCATTTAGAGTGGAAGTTGGGTCGAGGCAGACTCATTTCTTACACTCTCTACTCCTCCATGACCACCACAGCAGCTGCTCAGGATACGGCCTGGTCCGGGATTGTGGAACCTTGGGATCATCTCTTCACAGGTCTTGGATCGCATCAGTGGCACTGCATAGTCTCCGGGGGCCTCTGAATGAGTATCCCCAGGTGGAAATAAAGAATTAATAGAATAATTAGCGTAGCTGCTGTTCATAGTGTGTATAAATACCACATATATAAAAAATATAGTGTATATACCACATATATATAAACACATCGTACACTACCTTACAAAAGTCTTGTCTCCTATCAACGTTTTAAAAACAACAAATAATAACTTGACTTCTAGTTGATCATTTGGTATTCGAAGTGGCGTTTATGAAAGGCAAAAGCCTCGCCTCAAGATTACGCTTATTTTACCAAATATAACAGAAATAATGTACAGTATTGAATGTAAAGTTATGCTGCAGTGGAAAAAGTATGAATATTGTGTATGACTCCCATGAGCTTGGAGGACTGCATCCATACATCTCTGCAATGACTCAAATCACTTATTAATAAGGTCATCTGGAATGGCAAAGAGAGCGTTCTTACAGGACTCCCAGAGACCATCAAGATCAACCATCAAGACATCTTCATGGCCTCCTCCTTCATCTCACCCCAGACATGCTTAATAATGTTCATGTCTGGTGACTGGGCTGGCCAATCCTGGAGCACCTTGACCTTCTTTGCTTTCAGGAACTTTGATGTGGAGGCTGAAGTATGAGAAGGAGCGCTATCCTGCTAAAGTTTGCCCTCCCCTGTGGTCTGTAATGTAATGGGCAGCACAAATGTCTTGATACCTCAGGCTGCTGATGTTGCCATCCACTCTGCAGATCTCTCATACACCCTTATACTAAATGTAACCCCAAACCATGACTTTTCCTTTACCAAACCTGACCGATTTCTGTGAGAATCTTGGGTATATGCAGGTTTAAATGCGTTTTCTCCTGTATTTGTGATGATTGGGATGCAGTTAAACAGATGATTCATCTAAAATGTCTACCTACTGCCACTTTTCCAAATGATCAACCAGAAGTCAAGTTATTATTTGTTTCCCTTTCAACTGGGATTCATGAAAAGACTTTTGTCAGGTAGAGTACATGTGTTTATACATTCACACTGTACATACATATATAAACACGCACACAATATACATAAATACACATACTTCACTTACTATTATATTCGTATGCAGTTTTTAAAAGGTATGTCTTAAAAAACATGAATGCAAGGGGATTGTTGAATGTATGCTAGATACTATACTATAACAAATGTCAGTATATTTATTCTGATATCAGGACATAAATTGGTGTTAAATGTTGTTGTAGTATTGAAAGTAAAGTCTTTTATACTCAGTTGTATGATCCAAGAACCTTCAGACATATGTAAATATGGATTATTTATCCGGATACCCTTTGGAGTTGCTAATGGGGACATGCACTGCATAGTAGGAATGACTCATTGTTCACATTGTAAAGCAAAGAATTAAGCAAAGATTCATAAAATTATCAGTCACCCTAAGTAGTGACGATTTCCATTTTACTGAATTAGGTAAATGTAACAAAGAGATATATCTGCATAAATGTCATTTTCTTCCTTCTCATTGCTCTTCATTAATGAAACACGAGCATAAGGATATACAAAATGGTCGTCATTGCTCTAAGCTTTCATACTGCTAGTCCATCTTCAGCCTGGAAGCCTGTGTTATGCTTTTATTTGCCTAACACTGCAACAACTTTTACTGGGAAAGTCAGTTTTACATAGAGGATCACAAATTAAATTCTTTTGCAGACGACAGTTTTAGACACCAATCGGACGTCCCGGCATCATGGCTTGGTGGACCGCGTCTACCGTGACCGGAATCGCATCGCTTCTCCGCATCGTAGACCTCTCTCTGTGGACAAGCACGGACGTCAGATATCCTTTACAGGAAAGAGTTTTGTTTTACTGGACTTGTATACAGTTGAAGTCAGACTTATTAGCGCCCATGTTTATTTATTTCCCAATAGCTGTTTAACGGAAAGATGATTATCTTTCAACACATTTGTAAACATAGTAGTTGTAATAACTCATTTATAATAACTGATTTCTTTTATCTTTGGCATGACGATAGTACATAATATTTTTCTAGATATCTTTCAAAGATATTGACTAGTATGTGTAATTTAAAGGCTTAATTAGGATAATTAGGCAAATCATTATATAACAATGGTTTGTTCTGTAGACAATCGAATAAATAGGGGGCTAATAATATTGACCTTAAAGGTGCTTTATGTTAGTTTTTGACTCTTCTAAAACATAAAAATACCATAATGTGTTTGCAGATATTTAAGAAACATGCTAAGTGAACATTCTTGTTTATCTGAAAAACAATGCTGAAGTCAGATATTCTTCTTTGAAAATGTCGGAATGCTGTCTTTGTTTTGGTTCTTTTAACCCGTCCACTGCCACTTTAGCCAATTATATTTCAGCACTTCAGCATTTGCCTTGTTGGAAAACCACATATTCAATGTCGCCAACTTAGCGACTTTGTGGCTATCCGCTTAAGTGTGACGTCATTCGAATCGACTTCCGAGTCCAAGTGCTCTATCAAACTGGATGGGGAGACTCATTAAATAGTAATAATAAACATTTTTAAAGCGCTGTAATACTTTCTAAAATCACGATCCCAATATATATATATATATATATATATATATATATATATATATATATATATATATATCCATGCCTAATATCAGATGGCCAGAAAGTGATACATTTTTAGAAATTATTAAAATTTTAGTGTTTCTGATGCAGGAAGTCCGGAGACTGTTGTGTACACCATGATTTTATATAACATTCATTTTAAAGTGTGACTAAAACGACATAAGTAGACATAAACGAATATTTTCTTAATTCAAATTAGTAGTGGCTTGGACCTGGAAACAGTATTCCTTACATCACGACTTAACAGGCGAATATTTAGTGAGCTTTCACACCCCCCAGTGACACATTTAAAAAAAAAAACGACGAATCTTGCTACTTTTTTTGGTGTTACTGGAGTTTTTTAGGCGAATTACCGGTTTGTAAACATTCAGGATGCGCGCGCAGCGAGGTTGCAGAAAAAAACTGGGAGCGCTAATATTTACAGCAAGGGAATGACATCCGATGCGGGACAGAGTTTGTTGTTGTATTAGGGATAAGTTATATTGATTACTTATATTATTTACATAATGCTTTCAGTGTATTATAACAGCTTGTCACCCAGTAATAAGCACAGTTATTCGTCAAAATTAACGTTAAAGTGAGCGGCGTTTGTCTGATAGGTCCATTTGCGAAAGGACCCTCCCAATGCATATTGGATAAGATGAAATGGCCAAGCATCCAGCCCCAAATATACAACTATCTCATTGAAACTCCAAGTGATTTTACAAGAGAGAAGTTAAACAAGTCTTTGGATGCCTACGATTTGCTTCTGTGTGGTCATGTGCAAGAAATAATGGTTACCAGATTCAAAACTATGTAGTGCTAAAAACCGAGGTTCTACCTAGCTAAAGACAAGGAAAGAAGAAGGAACTGTACAAGGCCTGGGTAATTAATCATCAACAAGCAAAACAACTGCATTCTGACAGCGAACTGCTATTGTATGGCTGGGTATGTGAACTTGCATCTTTACATTTCATTCTAGGCATTCAGTGTCCGCAGTTTAATTCATCATATTTAAAGGGCCATGAAACCCCCTCGTTTCAGCAGGGTGTTTTCACACCTCTACTTTGGAAAAAGTCTGAAAAGTGGGCGTGTCCAGCTTTGTTTAGGGGGAGTGTCGGAGGAAGAAAAGAGGCATGGTGATGAGGAACTGCTCTAAGCGTGTATTTTTCATGCAATGTTTGATACCGCACGGCGAATGACAGAAAAAAACAGCATTTCCTGGAAACTTAGATGCACTCGGCAGGTAGCGTCAGAAAGCTGCGTGTGTTATTCTGGTCACAAAATGCGGTGAAAATCCTACACGAGGGTAAAGTTTGGTTGTGGTGCTAACATGTTTACGCTCAGTGCAATAGTTAACTTAGTTCGATACGAAAAAACTGAATAAACAAAGAGCACTGGTCGCTCACTTACCAAATCAGACGGGACAATCACCAGCAACTAGAGCCGCGTCTGTATTAAGAGGAGACTACAAGCGAATCCGGATCTCAGCATTTGCAGATGAGAACAGCTCTCAGGTAAACAATGTTCCTCCTTAGACACCTAAGTTATTGTTGTCGAGCGTCGCGTACACTGTTAATCCACACGTGACTCCAGCTGAGCTCTCACAGAGAGAAAATGAAAACAAAACCTAACTGCAGTAAACTATAAAAGCAACACTTCACGCTTGTTTTGCCAACACAACATGGCATCTCTGTCGTCTAAACACTGTGACAGTAATGAATATTAATAAAGTTGCTCAATACAGCGCGCGCTGATTGGTTTGAACCAAGCCTTACTCTTGCATTAATGCAGCACACTGTAAGATGTAATAAGACACACTCTGGGACAGATGTCCAGTCTGCACGCTGGAATACAGGCTATTGTCTCATAGCTTCAAAAATTCGTTTCAAACCGGAAGTACGAATTAGCTTGAAATAACACAAAAAAATCCAATTTACACTTTTTAATGAAATATATGTGTCCTAATGCTGTTTTTAGCAGTGTGGGACACATATACGACTGTCAACAGCTCAAAAAATGTGTTTTGGTGTTTCGTGACCCTTTAACAGTTTTTGCTGAAATCATTGCTGCAATCAAAAACAAGTAATGTGTATGATTCAGCATAGCGTGAACTTACCTGATATAACAAAAGAACTACAGAGTCCAGCATTTTTAATTAGGTCCTCAATCCATTCAGCTTATCTGATGGCTGTTAGCCAAAGACGTCTTCGGTTGGCATTAAATGCAGTGTGGTGTACGGTAAGATTTAATATTTCTATTTTTGGACTTTCGCTTCTGGCATCCTACCGCACAACACGACATGTTTGCTACTGCAACCGGTTTTTTTTTTTGCAACCGGTATGCACGGTTGAACTCATGCAACATGTGTGACAAAGGTGGGTAATTCCCCTATAATTTAGAAAATCAAGAAAGAGATTCAGTCTTTAGTCTTTTGAGTTAGTTATGAAGTTACAAACAGTCAAATAACACAGAACTACTAGGATAACAGTTTATAGTTTAGATAAAACCACTGATGATAAAGATAAAAATCACCGTCATGTGCTCAAAAATGAAAGTTGTAGGCAGCAATTACATTATTTACTAAAATATTTACAAATTATTTACACTACTACACATCCATACTGATATTCAAACAACACTACATTTAATTAATTAAATTTACATGCATATATTAAGCGTAGTGCAAATATAAATACCCTTTTATTAACTATAGGCTGTAAAACAAACGTTGACGTATGACATAATCTCGCGACATTTAGCGACTTTTCGAGCAGAGCTTAGTGACTTTTCATTAAAAATAGTTGGCAAAACTGCACGTATTTCATTTGGTCTTTCTGAAAGGCTTTCAAAGCATTCATTCATGACCGAAATGCTTCCTTTGGTGGACAGTAGCAGACTTCGAAATGAGACGCAGATTTAGAGTTTCACATGAGGTGGTTATTAATCAGAAAATAATATAAATATTAGAATGTAAACAATAGCAGGTTACATTGTAACCCTGTATCCTAACAACACAACACGTGACGGGAGTCGCAGTGATAAGCAATTTGGCTGTTCGCATCAGACGTAACACGACAATAATATATATACAGCCATTCAGAAGCACATAATATGCACTCAGCCACGAAATGGTAAGGTTTTTGATTTAATAATGCATATTAAAAATATGAATATACTGAATATATGAATATACTATACAATAATATTCCTTCTAGAACACGATTTAAATAATCCTTTAGATGGTCAGACTCGCTCCTGTTGGTCATCAGTCTGGCAACCTGTGCTTGTGTTTGTTTTGATCCAGGAATGCAATACCTAGTTCAACCACTGGGTGTAAAACTTACATACAGCGGGCTCTATTTTGATGGTCCATGCGCAGAGCGCAAAACGCAGGGCGCAAACGCTTTCAGGGCGTGTCAGAACGCGTTTTTGCTAATTTAAGGACAGGAAAACCTGCTTTGCGCAATGGCGCATGGTCTAAAAGGGTTGAGTTTATTTTCTTAATAAGTTATAGGTGTGTTTTGAGAATAAACCAACTAGAGTCTCATTTCCCATTCCCTTTAAGAGTTAGCTGCATCACGCCAAGAGCGCATTCGCTATTTACAGGACACAAAGTAAGTGGAAAAAATGAGCATTTCACTAGCAAACAGTTAACTGATTTTTTAACAGAAAACTGTTAAACAGAGCATGAGAATGAGACTGCTGAGAATGAGAGATAATGAAACTACTTCCACATTCGCTCTTGGATAGGGAAACCTTTATGCACAGACATCAATTAGTCTATAAATAAGTAATTTTGTTTGTTAAGCGCAAAGATTTGTTTCAAAACTATGTCTAAATTCAGTTCTAATTTCAAGCAAACGAATAAATGAACAATAATAACAAATTGTGCTCAAAAACCTGAGTTATATCCTAAAACACATGCTGTGCCCCATATAGTCTAAAACCTGACAGGTGGGCAAATCTAAGCTTGTTTTTAATAAAACAAATATAAATATGGATATAATAAATAATACTGCTTATAATAATAACATTATACAAAAGCAAATTGTTATGAATGAACTGAAAAAAGCCTCCCGAGATGAAGAAGACATAAAAGCAGTGATTTTTCATGTTTATGTAGGCTAGAAAATAATGTTTTGTAATATTTTAATCCTTTATATTTATATCCTATATCTATTCTTATTATATCCTATATATATCCTTAATATTTTAATTTTTTCATATGTAAAGATATTTGCCTATTGCTCTCTTGTGCGTATTAAGCAGTGCGTAAGCGAGGCGCAACTCTGTGCCGGAGTTTAGACCGGGTTAGTTTTGGTCTAATGAAAAATCTATTATAGTTTTTCAAAATAGCAACGCACCAGCGGTCCGCCACAGAACGCCTTCCTTTTTAGACCAGAACGCCTATGGGCGCACAAATGAGCGCTAATACATTTGCTATTTAAACAGCGTAGCGCAATGCCTCAAAACAACTCTTGCGCCAAGCTGAAACTACCAAAAGACTATTGCGCCGCGCCTTGCACCACACTGCGCCGGGTGTATGATAGGGCCCAGCACCTTTTATTCTAGGCACCGAAAAAAACAATCTGACTCTCTCTTGAAGAAGTAATATTATAGGAAACACAGCAAATTTCCTTGCTCTGTTAAACATCATTTGGGAAACATATAAAAAAAAATACCGGTGAGCTAATAATTTTGACTTCAACCATATGTGTGACCGATTTCTATAATGTTGATGTATGCATGTGAGACGTCCTTAACTTTAATCACATTGACAGCTGCCCTTATGGCTCGGTATATCTGTCACCGCCTCCTGACACAAGTTGGCGGAGGTAAACAGTTTCTCTCATTAACTAATAAGGGTCATAAATCCTAGGGTTTATACATGTTCTCACCTCTGCTGGTCTCCTGCAGAACAAACTCTGACTCAGCTCTACACCAGAGCGCTGTGAATCCAGCTCCACAGGACTCTTTTGTTGGTGGATCTCAGGAATTGCAGTCAAAAGGCGTAAAGACATGTAAGATTTTGGGAGATTCTTTCTTTTTTTTTGAATTTGTGATGTGTTTGTTTGTTTTGTTTTCATTAGTTTGATTGAAAAAAATGTTTAAGTTAACATCAATAAGCTACAAAGTTAATACATATCTTTTTCTCTTTCTTTTGGGTACATTTACGTCCGATACACACAAGGCATCAGCGTCAGCGCTTCCCATTTTTTAGAATGGGTGACATTAAGTTGAATTGAATTTTGGATCTATGTGCTGCTTCAATGGTGTAGTTTGCTACAGAAGTTAGGAATTTCTCATATTTCAAGCGCTAACAGAAGCGTCAGCCAATTAGATTGCTTAATGTAAATACCCCAGCTCTGACAGTAGCCAATTGTGGTCTAATTTCATTGGCTGATGCTGCTATTACAATCGCGTCAGTCCCAACTTCAGACAAGTCCTCTGTCAAGCATTGACGCTGACTGCCCATGTGAATCGCGCGTTATTTAACTGATCTACAGTGGTGGAAATAATACTGCAAATCATACTCAAGTAAAAGTACGATTACTTGCTCAAAATGTAGTTCAAGTAGAGTAAAAGAATCTGTTGTAAATAATACTTAAAGTTTGAGTAAAAAGTACACTGCAAAAAAAAATCCGTAAATTTACAGTTTAAAACGTAAAATAACGGACATTAAATTACAGAAATTTCCTTAAATTTAAATTTCTGGTAAATTTCTGTAATTTAACCTGTTATTTTACAGTACATTCCTGTAATTTAACCGACCCAGGCTCATTGTGGAAACGTAGTCCCGCGGACGTTTCTGGAGACCGCGGAATACGTCCCGGCGGGTACGTACGGCTGCAGTTTTTGTTTTTGCGAATCCGCGAGAGGCCGCTGTTGTGTGATTTTTCTCATCTCGAACGTCTCTCGCGGGCGCGAACTCTCGCGTCAACCCGCCAGAGGCCGCTGTCCGACTGACCGGATGATTGACTGCACGACCGGCCAATCGGCTGACTGCCCTCCTCTTTCCCTGAACCCAACCAATTTTACCGATCGACCCGCCCGCCCGCTCGCTTCCCCTAAACCCGAGCAACAGTTTACAAAAGCCGTCCAAAAAAAGAAAAGCCCTGATTTTTTTTTTTTTCTACCGCGTTTTCGGATTTCACCGCGTTCTCACCCTGTTATGAAACTCGTTCACTTAATTTTTGGGATTCTGTTTTTGTCTTACCTGATTGCTGGAACTGCTCTTCCCCGGACTCGAAACCGATCGATCGCCGTGGTCAACTCCTCCTCTCTGCATCTCGAGCCTGCCGACGTTACACGGTGAGCTGAGTGGACAAACGGGTTGTAGCGGGAAAGCCCTCCACAAGGAGGTAAGCGGTCGGCCGGCAAGCGCGAAAGGGAACGGCGTCACACCGCCCCGCAGCGTTCGCTTGAAAAAAATAAATGCAGCCGTACGTACCTCCCGGGACATATTCCGCTGTCTTCAGAAACGTCCACGGGACTACGTTTTCAGAATGAGCTTGGGTTGAATTTAACGGCCGTTATTTGACGTTTTTTTTTGTTTTTAAACGTAAAATTACGGATTTTTTTTTTTTTGCAGTGTAGCCCTTTTAAAAGATTAATGAATATTATGATGTGAAAGGTTGATTTTGACATCGCTTTGACTCGCATGCTGAAAATGGCGGACGTGAAACAACAAACTGAGGATATGGTAATGCGTCTGTCAATCAATATTGGTGGGAGTGGGGAACGCACTCCTACGTCAAGTTGTGGTCACTTTGAAAACCGCTTAAATTGGTCCACCGTTTTTATTTTGTTAAATTGAAAAAAAAAAGCACTGGGTGTGTTTATATCACCCCAATATGGCGGTCTATACACTATACCTACACACATGTCTGTCCAAACAGCTTGAAAAAAAGATGCTTCACCATAGGTGCCCTGTAAAAACTCACACAATTCACAGTAACATCAAACTCAGTAAATCATACACCAACATGTAAGGTGTTTTTCCTCATTTACAATGTCGTAACCGCTATTTCCTCCATATCTGTGTTTCATCAGTGCTGTTGCTCACCCCTCCGGACACAGAGGATGCTGAATCAGAAATGGAGAAAGATGATTCCAAGACATCTCTGCTCACAGATTCCTGTGATGTTCCTGGCATTAAGTAAGTTATTTGTTTTATTAGCCTCTAACATGAGTAGAAAGTGTCGGCCATTATCTAAAAATAACACCCACCAACATTACCATAGCTTATCTCGCTATGTATTCTGTGTCATTTTTATTCACCAGCATATTTCCCTCTCCCGATGAAGAAATGAATTGCTCCTTGATGCCAGGTGCTCACAGCACAGGCGGCTCTTTACCTGATCTGACAAACATCCAGTTCCCTCCTCCCCTCCCGACCCCACTGGATCCGGACGACCCTATTACCTTTCCTACATCCAGTTCCAGCAGTACCAGCAACCTGACCACCAATCTGACCCACCTGGGGATCAGTGCTGCCAGTCACGTTCCTCCCTCCCCTCCAGCCCAGCACACAGGCTCCGCCCCCTCACCCAGCCTCAGCCAACAGCAAACCACACCCACACTACCGTCTGCTGCCTCTCCTCAGATACCAATTGCACAGGTAAGCCAACTTCTAAATATCAATTTTGCTTGCATTCCAGTTAAAATGTACACTGTATAGCTCAGCTATGATGGCTGAGAGAGCTTAATATGTAGCAACTTATGAAAACCAGGGTTCACAGACTTCTTGAAAGTACATTGAGGCTGTACTCACACTAGGTACAGTTGCCCGCACTCACACCACAAATGGGCCTCGGCATGCTTACGTCATCGCTGCTGTGCTGTTCAGTGAGAAGCGCTCTTTCACTCAGCAGCACAGTCGAGATTTCTCTAGTTATATCATTTCAGTCGTTTATTATGCACTAACATGCAGTCAAATATTTCGCCAAACAGTCCTTAGGGATGCGGGGACACGCAGTCAGATATTTTGCCGAACAGATCCGCCACTTTTGGCACTCATAAACAATCATAAAGCTCTCGTGCTGGAGGGATGAGGAGGTCTGCTGAAGGCGCGCAGCTGTCGTGCAGTGAGTTCTCGTCTTTAATAAACTACGGCAGTTTGCGTTCACTGAACAGTAAGAAAGATGAATAAATCCATATGAAACAGCCCCTTAAAAGTCACGTCTCGCTTTCAGTTTCGGGCTTTGGCGCGTTTTGCACTCGCACACAAGTGTACCGCGCCAAAGCCCAAGTGAACCGCGCTCAGGCCCACCTCTTCCAACCGGGCCAGGGCCGGCCAAGTAAACTGTGCTGGAGCCCGATTCAGCGCACTCACACTTCTCAAACGATCCGGGAAACGGGTCTGGGCACGGTATGGATGGCATAGTGTGAGTAGGCCCTGAGAGTTACAAACATATGAATTCAATGCCTGGAAAATACTATAAAACAACCAGGACCTTGAAAGTGAATTTAAAGTTTATAGTGTTATTTCAATAACTACTGTGCTGCTTTCTAAAACTGAATTGTATTAAGATAACAAATGCTTAATTTAAAAGTCTTAAATTTAAATCTTATATAGACTGTTTTAATCTGGCTATGTCATTGGCCCATGAACATTTCCTGCTTGTTATCAATCTATTTCATAACTGCAATTATAATTTGATGTAAAAACAGCTCTCATCACATTAGCTGCGTCCCAAATCGCATACTTATGCACTATTCTACGCCATTTTGTAGTATAAATAGTGTAAGTAGTGCGTTTACACTGAAAACTCTAAAAATAATAAGTGCACTTTAATTACCCGGATGATGCACTCATTCAGCCGCTAAAATGAAGTGTGTAATGATGGACACTTCACGCACTCAACGACCGCAGGTTTGCTCACGTAGCGGAAGGGGCGAAGCTATCAGGTGCACATGTTGGATAACTTTATTTATTTTGGATGGTGAAAGCAAAATTCTTCTACGAGAGTGATTATAGCGCCTCCCTATGGTGTATGCGGTTATACTCACGGCAGGTATTATTTGATAAATTCTGTTGTTTATTTCACTGATTTGGCGACTGTCAAACGTCATCAAAGAAACAGTTTGAATTTCCGCTTAGTAAAAAAATATTAGTGTGCCATTTGGGACGACACTACATACATATACTATCCTGTTGAGTGTGTAAGTGCATAAGTACATAGTGCATGAGTGCATAGTGTGCCATTTGGGACGCAGCTATTATTTATCAATATGTGGCTCTGTTTACATTCTTGGAAGCTATGGAGGTTAAAAATGTAAAACAGGAAATACGTTGGGACCATTGTTTTTGGATTAGGTCAAATTTAACAGGGAGGGATGATGATACATTTTCATGCACTCCAACACATGCTCTTTGTCGGCAATGCCCGTGCGGTCACTTATTCATTGATGTAGATATTTGCGTTCTGGCCACCGGGAAAACTCTCGATCATAGATGTATGTATATTTGTGTATATACCTCTGGCTCCAGATGGCCACTGCACCTTGGTCCCACATTCATTTCAATGGAGCGCTACCCTGTACCAAAATGGCTCTATTGACTTACTCCTTCCAATAGACAACAATAGCGACATCCGATGTAAATTTATCTGTGAACAACCACTGTTAGAGCAGAAAAAGAAGAGGGAAATGCTATTTTATTTAAAAAATGTTTCTGAATTGTACGTTTTTAAAGAGGTTGTTTTATTATTTTATTATTTATTATTATAGTTACACTGTGAAACCTAAATTTTTTCTTTCAGTGTTTGATTTGTGGCTAATCTTGTTTCAGCACAGTACAGTAAATAATACTACTGTTGAATATCTAATAATGAAAATGTCAGAGAAAAAAAAAAGACTCTAGTTCACTATATTTGTCTGTTAATGTTTTATTAATGGATACGTCTGAAGCACCCTGTACATTAATTCTCTTAATTTAATCAGGGCTAGTAGTATACACAACTGTTCCTACAGATACACATTCCAGTATCGGATCAGTACTCGGTATCACTGATACCTTAAGCTCAGGTATCGGAATCTGTATCGCGAAGGAAAAAAGGGTATCGGAACATCTGTATAGGGAAGTTTGCAATTTTAAAAGCAGCCATGGTCTTACTAGGCATACTAGAGAGTTCCAGACAATTAATAATAATAATAATAATAATAATTCCTTACAGTTATCCCTACTGTAAAAATTCCTTACAATTCCTACCAGTGTGCAGCATCCACCTGGGTGACGCGATGGCAGCCATATTGCGCCAGACTGCAATATTCTCTGGTGGAGAGAAGACAGCATGATGAAGCTAATTATGATATGGGAATGGTTAGGAGGCCATTATAGACAGAGGCCAGTGGGCAGATTTGGCCAGGATGCCGGGGTTAAACCCCTACTCTTTTTCAAAGGACGTCCTGGCATTTTTAACGACCACAGAGAGTCAGGACCTTGGTTTAACTTTTCATCTGAAAGATGGGGCTCACTGAGCAGTATAGAGTCCCTATCAATATGCTGGGGCGTTAGGACTCACACAGATCTCAGGTGGAGTGCTCCCTGTGGGCCTCACTTACACCACTTCCAGCAGCAACCTAGCTTTCCCATGTGGTCTCCCATCCAGGTACTGATGGGGCGCAGCTCTGCTTAGCTTCAGTGGGCGACCATGTGAGAGTTGCAGAGAGCTAGCTGCCTGCTAAACAGGTGTATTATTGGAAGTTAAAGCTAAACACTGCAACACGTCCTGGAAGATTCCGAGTTAAATTATAAACATTGGTATTTAAGATTTTCTGTAAGGATACTTTGGAACAACATGTATCGCGAAACTGGGCAGTATGGTGGCTCAGTGGTTAGCACTGTCACCTCACAGTAAGAAGGTTGCTGGTTTGAGCCTTGGCTTGGTCAGTTGGTATTTCTGTGTGGAGTTTGCATGTTCTCCCCTTGTTGGCGTGGGTTTCCACATGAGTGCTCTCGTTTCCCCCACACTCTAAAGACATGTGCTGTTGGTAAATTCAACAAGCTAAATTGGCTGTAGCATATGAGAGTGTATGGGTGTTTCCCAGTACTGGGTTGCGGCTGGAAGGGCATCCGCTGCGTAAAACATATACTGGATAAGTTGGCGGTTCATTAAGCTGTAGAAACCCCTAAAAATAAAGGGACTAATCCGAAGGAAAATGGATGAATGTATTGTGAAATTTATAAATGTATATAGAATTGTCTAATTTTTAACATTGCTGTCGTCATAGCCGATCACGATGGACAGTCTATTACTGGAGCAGCAGTTGTCTCAGTACTCGCTGCTGAGTTTACTGAACGACCTGCAGAAGCAGCCACACACCCTCCCTCAGAACATCCGTCTCATACGGCTCCCGCCCCTCACCGTAAGCTCCACCCCCAGCACCACCCAGACCTCTCTTGCCAGCCAATCACCGACAACCACAGGTGGAACTGCCAACTCGGTATGTCTTACATTTTACTTTAGGTTGACCTTGTCATTTCAGTTCTGCACAAATTCACCAAATCCTGTAATTCCTCCTCTACAGTACCGCAGTCAGCCTGGCTCTTCAACAAATCAGTCCCCAACATCTCCAGTGTCCAATCAGGGCTTCTCACCTGGTGGTTCACCACAAGTAAGCATAACATTTATAATTTAATTCGTCATTTCATTATTATTATTTTTTTTTCAGCAACTCACAGGGGTGTTGACAAATGTTCAGTTTCACTACACCAGGCCCGGCCCTAACCAGTTTGGCGCCCTAGGCAAGATTTCAGGTGGCTCCCCGTCACATCGCAGTAAATTCCACTGCTAGTGTATAGTCATGAGAAACTAAATAGCTTTTTGATCGACTACCACAAGCTGGGAAAACGTCAAATAAATATGCCAATGCAATTAACATTATTGCTGAATAGATCTAATATTTACACATTTGCTTGAGGAAGGAATGATGGGGGTAGTTACATTACCATTACTATTTTCCATAACATCTATGCCCTTCCATAACATTAGCTGACGTTAAACCTAACAGATAGCACTATAGATATTTATTGATTAGCAATGTTATGCCATATCTGTCAACGTTGGGATGTAAAAAATATGGGACAACAAATAGCTTCAAATGATAGAATACAAAGCAAACTATAGAAAATATTGACAATAAAATAAAAGGTTTAACTTATTAAAAACAATGGTTTATACAGAAATTAAATAAAGCTATAAAATCTATTTAACTTTTAATTGTATTTGCATATTGATTAAAGTTAGTATAGTTGTTTAGTGAAAAGTAGCAGATGAATCTTTCGTTGTGTTCTGTTTGATAACAGAGATGTTAATGTAAGAATGCACAGATCTATATGAATGTATGAATGACGCATTCGACTACTTTAATAACTGTTTGTTCTCATTTAAGAGACAATTAGTTGTGTTTAAAATAAAACACGCAAAAAAACAAACAAAAAAAAGAGCAAAAACAGAGCAAAAAAAAAAAACTAAAAAAAGAAGCACTTTTCCGACGGTCTCTTACTGAGAGCTCCACTCTGTGCGAGCTCTCCTGGCTAAACGGAGCAGTGGTCGTAATGTCGAGCGAAAAAAAAAAAAGAAAAAGACAGCTGTGAAACATAACCAGCTTTGTCTTTTTGTAGGAAACACACTTTAGATCTTTTTAGGGTAAGAGGTTTTTGAGTTATTGCTGTATATCACTGAATGTGTCAGGAATATCAAAAACAAAAACAACTTAATTCATTTCTGGCGCCCCCTGGATGTACAGCGCCCTTAGCATTTGCCTATACTGCCTATGCCACGGGCCGGCCCTGCACTACACGAAACACATTCTAATAATTAGATAGCAAATGCACAAAACATAGTATTGTCACTCTGTTCAAGAATCTGCTAAAAGACAGCACAGACTAAAAGATCTTGGTTAATCAGAGGGAAAACCGGTTAAAAATGAGAAGCTGATGTGGATTTTATGTCTTCACAAGCATATTCAGGTGGTTGGCAGCATCTTTGGAGATTCGTTCTATGATCAGCAACTTCCCTCCAGACAGACCAATTCCCTGTCAAACCAGGTACTGTTATACATGTGATCCTTTTCAATCTTCTAATTAAATAAATGACAACTACGTTACATGATTTTACAGTTATTAACACCATCGATAAGTTCATTTTTCTGCTTTCATAGTGGACTGTGGTCTTTTCTGAAGTTAGCTTTTGCCTGCTTGATTTAGATTAGTGTCAAATTCTGCATATCTGGGATATTTGTCGGTTATATACAAACAGTAAGACGTTATGATTTATTTAGGAGGTGCTGTAAGCAATACACACATAGAGTGCTTTCACACCTACACTTTTGTTTCAGAACCTGTCTCGTTTGCCCAGTTAGCGCGGTTCGTTTGGCATATATGAAACTAGCAATCGCTCTCGGATCCGCGCCAAAGTAATCGCTCCGAGATTGCTTGAATGAGGTGGTCTCAGCTCGATTGAAACGAACCCTGGAGCGGATCGATTGCAGTAAGAAAGCGATACGATCCGGGCGCGGTTATATCACAGTGTTTTATGGATATGTAATAGGCTTACGGCTATATGAAGAGAGAATTATCTTCATGGAAGTTTCGCGAATCTCTGGATGCCCGCAAATGGGTGATAATCTCCGGGTAATAATCGCGCGTCTCCCTCCTGGTCCTCAAATAGGCTACGTCGCGCAACCTTCTTACCCCTCCCCACCGCATCTCTCTCTTCAGACACGTCGCGTGCACCATGTCAAACACCACCAAACCACCACCTCTCCTGAATCAGCTAAGCTGGACTCTGCAAAATAAACCCTGACACTGACCAATGTGAGGAGAGTTTACTCACACGTGACTTGTTTTAGCTCTTTTGGTTCGATTAGAAACTTTGCAGTGTGAAAGCGAACCGCACCAAGAGCAAAGAGCAACAATGTAACACTTGTAATGTCTGTTTCGGAACAACTGAATCGATTCACAGGTGTGAAAGCACCCTTAGATTAAAGCAAAACTTCACAAATTAATGCGTGTCATAAAATTATTACATATAGCATATGGGCCTTGAGCATGTGTCAGTACTGTCGCCAAATTGGTACATGGCTCCCAGGACAAAAGTCGTTTACCCGCACTTTGTCAAGACTAAAGCCAATCTTAAGATGCTGGAGTTTTGCGCTGCGTACGTGTGTAGTAACAAGCAAACAAAGAAAACAAAGCATAAAGGAATAACAAATCATTGGTAAGATTTTGTGTGTTATTAAAATGTATGCTCAACAAGTAACATTATTGACGGTGCTTAATTTGAGCCAGATCCTGTTTCGGAAAATGTCAGATATTCCTGTTTTACCTGCAAAAAGTCTCATTTAACTATTGTTTCAGCCAATTGGCTTTCTTACGTTCAATCACTCTCATTGGTTGGTGACTATTGTTTCGCGTGAGCAGCAAAAATAAGTGTGGTTTATTTATGAACTAATTTCGAGAGGATCACGTGCTTATGATCAACAGGGCTGGCACCTCATTAGCTCAGTAATCTCCCCTATTAGATGATGACGGAAGCATTATAAACAACCAGTCCACTCCAGGTAACTTCGTCTTGAAGTTACCCCCCTTCCACCCCTACCTGCCACAGCATGGTGGCCCAGTGGCTAGCACAGTTGCCTCACAGCAAAAACACCGCTGGTTCAACCTTCTATCAGGCCGGTTGGCGTTTCTGTGCAGTTTTCATGTTCTCGCCGTGTTCACGTTGGTTTCCCCCCAGGTTTCCCGGTTTCCTCCCACTGTCCAAAAACATACACCATAGCCAATCGACTAAATCAAATTATCACCCAAGAAAACCTTAGTTTACACTTCTACATTAACCCTAGCTCTGACCTCAACCTAACAGTCTACTGACAATCTAATGAGAATCAGTTGGCATGTAGATGCAATGTAACTTAAATTCAACAAACGGACCATCAAATTAAAGTGTGACCTTCTTTTTCTATTGCTGATCGTGCAGCTGGAGCAGTTCAACATGAACATGATGGAGAATCCAGGAAGCACTAGTCCCTGTTCAACACTCAACTACACACAGGCCGCCATGATGGGTTTAACTGGGAGCCACAACAGTCAGCAGGACGCACAGCAGTTGAGCTACAGTAGCCATGGCAACATCCCCAACATCATTCTCACAGGTATTGTGCTTGTCGTTCTGAGAGATGGCACAGAGGTACAGTAATTTATCGAGATACTTCACCTATACACTGCCTGACAAAAGTCTTGTCGTCGATCCCAGTGTAAGAGCAACAAATAATAGACTTGACTTCTTTTTATGTTGAACTGCATTTCAATCTGTTGAACTGCAATTCATTTATCACAAACACTGCAGAAGACCTATTGTAACCTGCATAGACCCAAGATTCTCACAGAAATCAGTCAAGTTTGGTGAGAAAAAATTCATGGTTTGGGGTTAAATTCAGTATGGGGGCGTGTGAGAGATCTGCAGAGTGGATGGCAACATCAGCAGCCTGAGGTATCAAGACATTTGTGCTGCCCATTACATTACAAACCACAGGAGAGGGCAAATTCTTCAGCAGGATAGGGCTCCTTCTCATACTTCAGCCTCCACAACAAAGTTATTGAAAGCAAAAAAGGTCAATGTGCTCCAGTATTGGCCAGCCGAGTCACCAGGCATGAACATAATTAAGCATGTCTGGGGTAAGATGAAAAAGGATGCATTAAAGATGAATCCAAAGAATCTTTATCTCTGGGAGTCCTGCAGGAACGCTTTCTTTGCCGTTCCAGATGACTTTATTAATAAGTGATTTGAGTCATTGCAGAGATGTATGGATGCAGTCCTCCAAGCTCATGGGAGTCATTTTCCCACTGCACCATGACTTTATATTCTATACCAGGCATGTCCAAACTCGATCCTGGAGGGCCGGTGTTCTGCAAAGTTTAGTTCCAACCTCAGTCAGACACCTGGGCTAGCTAATCAAGCTCTTACTAGGCTTTCTAGAAACATCCTGCAGGTGTGTTGAAGCAAGTTGGAGCTAAAATCTGCAGGACAACGGCCCTCCAGGACTGAGTTTGGACACCCCTGTTTTATACTGTACATTATTTCTGTTAACAAGACTTTTGTCTAAGCAAAGTCAGACCTTACTGTCTTAATTAAATAATTAAAAATCAAGCCATGATCATATTTTATTTTGGTAAAGTAAGCGTAATCTAGAGGCCTTTGCCTTTCATAAAAACCACTTCTGACACCAAACGATCAACTAGAAGTCAAGTTATTATTTGTTGTTCATAAAACTTGGATAAGCAGCAAGACTTTTGTCAGGTAGTGTATGTAACAAGAACTAGTTTTGGAGGGAGAATGTTAACAAAGTTAAGATGAAATTCTGGATGTTTTTGCACTTGTAACAGTCAACTGTCAGTCATTCTGAACCCTGGGTAAACAATATGCGGTTCTTAATTCAAATAATGCATATTATACATACACTGTTTCAGCACAAATCATCTGTGGTGCAGTGCATTCAGTGTCTGAATGTGGAAGTATGCACATTTTTCATGCGTTTTTTTGCTATCAGCATGAAGTCTGTCATAATGTATTGATCATTAAAGCGTTGGTTCACTTGAAAATGAAAATTAGCCTACGATTTGGCAACAGGAGGATGTTTCTTTTCTGTCAAAAATTAATCCATTTAAGCACATTCATTCATGATAAAAAGTGCCTCACGGTTCCAGGGAGTGAGTAATGCCCCATTCACACGAGGCTTCAGTGTCAACGTTGAAGGCGTGTCTGAAGTTGGGGCTGAGCGAATCGTCATTCAACAGCAATACGCCACTGTCTAGCTGGTGTATTTGCATACAACGATCTGATTGGCTGACGCTTCTGTCGGCGCTTGAAAAGTTGAGCTAGACCCAACTTCTGCAGCGAGCAATGCCTCTGAAGCGGCGCAGACGACGCAGTTCGACAATGCCTGACGTCACCCATTTAAAGTAAAAGGAAAGCATTGACGCTGACGCCCCATGTGAATGGGGTGTAAAGGTCTCCTGTAGTGAATCGATACATTTAAAAAAAAAAAATAAATAAATATATATATATATATATATATATATATATATATATATATATATAAGTAAAATATCCGTTTAAAATTTTTAAAAGACTTTTGTATTTGTAGCTTCCGCTAATTGTCATACTTGCATTCACAAGACACTGCCTTTTCCCGCAGATGATGTTGGATTCATGCATCGTGCATGTTAGGGGTGGGAATCTGTAAGTACTACACCATTTGATTCAATTCCAATTCTGGGAGTCAGGATTCAAATTATTCTCAACCTACATTTTTTCTTGTTTCCTCACCTGTGCAAATAAATCTTTGCAACTTCACGTTTTAATAGTGCAGTAGGTGATCTGCCAAAATGCTAATGTTAGCTTTGAAAACACAGTCCCTCCCCTGCTGTCCAAAGCACGCCTCCTGAAATCACAAACGCGCACCTTTAAGATGACTGTAGACAACCCACTAGATCATGTCAATCGGCAGTTAGAAAACTTTAAAGTATTATATGATCTATATTATATAAAATTGTATGTAATTCATTATTACATCTAGCACATGTTCAGTTGTGTAGCAGCAAAACTTATCATAATGTGCAATATTTCATGCATGCAAGGATCGCTGGTCTCTATCACACGCTTTGTCCTAAAGCGACTACAGTATACTTAGCGGTTGGCTGGCGGCGTGCAGGAATTACACTTATTACTAAGCCATACTCACATGCTATTTCAGACCGAATATTCAAAGTAGCATGGTAAACAATAAAGGGATCTAGTCACAGGTTGTCACTGTTCAAAAATAAACCAATGTGAATATAAAACCAACTTCACCTCAGTAATGCAGGCTGGGTGGAATAGCGCTGTTTACTTGTGTTTTGTTCTTAAACTAAATAAAAATCTACGTTATCGATGCTGTAAAAGGACCTTATGAAACTGAACTAGTCACATCAGTCTTTCACCGGAAGATTTCAGTGGCTGAACAACACTTCTGTGCATATAACCCATTCATAACACAACACAATCTACATCAGCTTTGTGTGACTAAAATACTTTAAAGCATAACATTACCTGTCTAAAAGAAATACTTCAGCCATGGTGTCGTCTTTCCTCCATCGTGCAAAACCCACTCCAATATTGATTCAGGATTTTAAACAGTTTTGATTCAGCATTCGGTTTTACTGCTGTCACTCTCTCGTGTGCGGCGGATCAGTCTGCGTCAACAGGGATGCACAGATGGACAAATCTCCATTTGTTGACAGACACTTTGGGCTACCTATTAGAACTATGGGAATTATCGACCAGACAAATTTTAATTGGACAAACATTTTTTAGTCTTACCCAGATTATAAATATACATATAAATACATTTAGATCATTTACTTTAAACATTGTGTGAACATTACTGCGCTACTCAACTAAAAATTAGCTTCGCTACTGAAAAGCTATTTGATTTAGAAAGTAGCAATGCTAGCTACTTAAGCTAGTAGCGTCACTATTTGTAGCGGTGCTACTGCCCAACACTGAAGGTGCAGTATGTTAGTTTGACACCCAATGGTTGAGCTAGGTATTGCATGTACTTCAAATGCAGGTTGCCAGATTGACGACATTAAAAGAAATGTGCCTAACTGTCGAGTCTAAAGGCTGATTTGAGTCGTGTTCTAAATAAAAGCAACCGCACACAATAGAAAGAATATTTTCCATACTAAAAGGAGTTTTTTTTCTAACCAACAGCTGAAATTTATATATTAGAAACAGCTTTTCTTTCTGCAGCTGAACAGAATACTGACAATGACCACCTTATGTACACCTCATGTGCTTTATTCAGAGTTAAATGCTAATAATGTGAGTTTAAATGCCATTTAACTTGATATTTATTGCCAAACTACTGAAAGCAGCAGCATATAGTTGAGCACCTCAGATTTTGAAAAAAAAAAATCAACTGTTTGAAATTGAACTTTAGAGCTGTGAATCAGTGCAAACCAACCCATATCAGTGACTCAGAATCTACATTTAATAATGTTAAAGAGGTTTAATATGTATTAATTAGATTATAAACCTTACCTTTTCGTTGGAGTGCAGTGAGTGCTTCTGAATGGCTGTATTTAAATTGCTGTCGTGTTTCGTTTGGTGCAAAATGCCAAATTGCTTATGCATGTGGAACTCTGAAGCTGCATCTCATTTCGGGGCTACAACTGTCCATCAGAGGTCACATTGTGGTCGACATGCTTTGAGATCCTTCCTGACTGAATGAATCAAATGTTCTATTTTCCACAAAGGAAACCCGGGGTACTGAAATATAATTGGTTAACCTGGCACTGGGCCAAAACAAAAGCCGCTTTCACACAGTAATACCAGTAAATATCCGGGAAATATCTGTAACAACTTTATCGGTAAATTCAAAAAAGTGCTGTTCACACAGACAAGGACGTTACAGAATCTTTACGGAAAAGACCGTTCACACATCCATTCCAAAATACCGGTAAATTCTGACATCATTAAGCAGAAATGAGCTCTAAATGGCTCTGCTTGTATTTGTAAACATTTGACTACATTACAAACTCTGTGGATGGATCAGTATTGTGAACAACTTCGATGATAATTATTTACACAGTTGGCATTAGGAAGGAATATAGAAACATTATCTGACTGACAACTAGCAGCTAAATGTGTCTAGAATATCCAAAGGCTTTTATCCCAAAGTAGACGTCCCACGTCAGCGCATTCTAGACGTGAACACACTCTTTGTGGCAATCTTCCTTTTGCAGTCACACAGCGCAGCATTCTGGCAAATTACCAGTAAAGATACAACTTCTCTTTCCAGAAGATAGCTGGAACGGATTTACCAGTATTTTCAAAAAGGGCCTGTTCACACATACAGTCAGGTCAGAATGTGTGAAAGAGTTATTTCATATTTTCATAACAGAATAACTGACTTTAGCATTGTTCTGCAAACATATTACGGTATTTTCATGCTTTAGAAAAGTCAAAAACTTACATACGGCACCTTTAAACGAAAACGGTATTAGTGTAGACATGGGCTGCGTCCGAAACCGCCTACTACTCAGTAGGTACTGCATTCAAATTTAAACGTACTACTCGGCCATTAGAAAAGTACGTTCTATACAGTATGAATGTGAAAAGTATGAATGGAATTCGGACGTACTACATTCACCATTTTGTCATGGTCACGTGACCTACCTGCGTTAGTTGCGTTGCTTCCCTTCCATTCATGAATTCATTCGCGGGGCATTATGGGATAGAACATCGTGCATGGGATGCGCACTCCAGAATCTCGCCGGAAGTAGTAAGTAATCCGGGTACTTCTCGCATACTGATTTTCGAATTCTATGAATTCGGACATACTACTCGGCTCGCATACTGATTTTAGCGTACTATATAGTATGGAAGTATGCGGTTTCGGACGCAGCCAAAGCCTAAGTAAGCACTAATTTGCATATTTTGCTTTATCCCACATCAGTGACGGGGGAGTCTCCTCCCAGTCTCTCCAAAGACCTCACCAGCTCATTAGCCGGCGTTGGTGACGTCAGCTTTGATGCGGACTCGCAGTTCCCATTGGACGAACTGAAGATCGACCCCTTGACACTGGACGGACTGCACATGCTAAACGACCCAGACATGGTTCTCGCCGACCCGGCCACCGAGGACACTTTCCGCATGGATCGACTGTGAACCTTTGAATGCAATTTTAAGCGAGACATTTCTGCTGCATGGCCTCTCTGTTCACCATCTGGTCAGTGGCCGTCCCCCGACCTTCCCATCTAACAGCATGCTGCCAAACTACTCATGGCCTGGGGCTGGTGGTGGCAGGCAGCTAGGGTTTGGGGATGGGCTGGGGTGGAGGTGGAAGTGCCGTATCCACAATGGATGGCTTCCAATGCACAATACCATCCACCACCCACTCTCTTTATACGCTCAACTTTAGTTATCCGCGTTAGTTGTTAATGTCCATTTTGCGTTCGTCTCAGTCTATGTCGTGTCGTGTTTATACTATTCGTTTTACCAATCACGCTGTTATTGTGTTACGTTTCTATATATTTACGTTTCCTTCAGTATTTTATGTAACGTTAAAGTGAATTGCCAAATTTCATACATATGTTTGTTTGTTTACACAATTTCGACCTGTTTATTCATGTGTGTGAAATCAACATTTATTTATATCGTGTATTTATAATATTCTAATTATTTTTTTATAATTATAGCTCTAAATATTATTTAACCATATGTACGTAAGGAGCACTACTCCCCCAGATTGTATATCAAGGGTTTTAAGGGAGCGTTGCTCGTTGTACACTGGAAGGCATACGTTTGCTTTTACAAAATGGCTTCCATAGCGTTTTCGATTTGCTAGCATTTTGTAACATCTCAATGATGTCACGATTGGTGTTATCATATTTATTTTTAGCATTTGCTAGCGATTTTATGAAATTCTTGCAAAACGACAGCAGTCTCTCGATTGAATTCTACCAAGATTTTGGTGTTTTTGTGGACTGTCATGTGACTTTTCGCTATGTTTTGCGTATGTTATTTATTCATATTGAAGATTCCATTGCTGTAATGTATACGCTTCAACATTGGTCAGTAAAGGTGACCCAAGAGCTGCTGCAGAAACCTGCTGAACACTACACTGTGAGAGGACCTGATTTTGCCTTATATGAACAAAATGCTGTTTTTAACTGTTGATGTGTTTTTCTAATTGTATCCGAAGTGTTTTCCTCTCGATCTTCTTGGTTTAACGATGCCATTTTGTTTAGTATTGAACGCTGTAAAGTTTGTACTTGTACTGCCAAACATAACCCGAGGTTCTGTTGTGATGATGATGTCATTCATCTAGCTTGGGGAGAGTAATGCTCCTTATTCTGTGCTGTTCAATGGGAGTTTGTGTTTGTCGTTCCTGTTAGTACGTTCAAGCCCTGCATAATGTTTTTTTGGAATTAAGGAATCACTCATGTACAATTCAATGACAGTTACAATCACTACACTCTCAGAAGTAAAGGTATAAACCTGGTAACTTAAAAAAAAAAGGTTCACGTTTGTAGCTTGAGTACATATTAGTACCTAAAAAGTTCCAAAAAATTACCATTTACATGTTTAGGAACTAATATTTATTAAGTTAACCAATGTAGACACTTTTTGCCTTTGCTTTGGAGAGTGTATATACAGTGAAGTCCAAAATTATGAGTTAACGCTGTATTTAAATTGTCCCTGCATATTGTACAGCATTTAAGTATCTTTGCAAGTATGCATCAACTTATTCTGCTTACCCCAACCAAACATTCTACTATTCAGGGTTCCCATGGGTCAAGTAATTTCTGAAATATTATAAAATATCTATTCTCAGATATTAAAACGCAGTGCTTATGAATGTTTTTAATCTAAGTTATGAAAAATCACAGACTTTTGTTTGTCATTTTAAATTTTACCTCCTACCTATCAAAATTTCAGATTATTGCAGTTAAAAATACCTGATTTGGTGAATTTTCTTAAAACTTACAGCAATATTTAAAACATTTTTTTTCTATAATTTTTCCATAATTAATACCTGATTTGGTGAATTTTCTTAAAACTTACAGCAATATTTAAAGCATGTTTTTGTCTATAATTTTCAATCATTTTTTTCTATCATTAAAAATCTGAGAATTTTATTATTTTATTTTTTAAGTCATGGAATATTAGATTTTTGTTTGTTATTTGAAATTTTACCTCCCATTTATCAAAATTTCAGATTATTGCAGGCAAAAATACCAGATTTGGTGAATTTTCTTAAAACTTACAGCAATATTTGAAGCATTTTTTTCTGACATTAAAAATCTGGGAATTTTATTTTTACATTTTTTGTTCAAGTCATGGAATATCAAATTTTTTGCTTGTCGTTTTAAATTTTACCTCCCATTCTTGTTGGCCAAAAACGACTGATTTAATGTCAAATTTACTCAAAATTTACAGCAATATTTGCACCATTTTGTTGCGTTGTTTTGCTGTAGAAAATATACATAAATCTACACATTTTAGTTCATTACTTTTTCGACCTCAAGAACCATTGGTTCCTGTAATTTATATAAAAGGAATGCTTAGAAACAAAGAGAGAAAAGTGTCCAAATCTTAATCATAAAAAGCTTTTTCATAAAAAGCGTTTCAAAGCAGCTTAACATTGATAAAGTTCTAGTAAATTAAAATCTAGTACAGTTAAATTATCTTCAACAGCATTAAAAAACATGATCAAATTAACCTTTGAGTGATCAGTACGATGAATGTAGCCCTCAAATACAGTAAGTTTTGCCTGGATTTGCATTGCGTTAATGACATGGCCCATCTTTAGCAAGTAACACACTGCCTTGCATATAATGTTTATAATGTACATATAATGCGAATATGTTTTATATATATAAAATAATGCAGATGGCATGGAATGAATTTGAACAGTGGCCCTCTTGGTCAAAATATATCTGCGCTAATTTAAAAATCTCCAAATTTCCAACATTTCGAGCCATTTGCACTAATTCTGTCAGTACACAACAGCTGCTTCTTTTTCTATTCATTATAAGTCATGGAAATGCTGTGTGTTTTGTTGTTAAGAGACTATGGACTCGACATTTGGTTTAGAGTGGGAACCCTGACTAATACTGTAAAGAGAATAAGTTGGCATGTAATTGCAAAGTTAGTTATAAAGTTAACAAAATGGGACATAAAATAAGCTATAAACACATAATTATGTACATTGAACAATATGATTGAACATACAGTGAGTATAATATATCTTTGGAGTAATATAAAAAATATCTTGAGATCTATGTATGTTTTATGGGTGTACTCACACTGGGGTATTTGGACATGTTTAAGCTTTAGAGCATATCACGGTAACTGATGAAACACGGTAAAAATGCAAATTCCTCCTTCAAAAAAAAGATAGTTCATTCAAAACTGAATATTTTATCATCATTTACTCACCATTGATTTGTTCCAGATCGGTTTATGTTTCTTTTTTTTTTTTGAACACAAAATGATATATTTTGACTAAAGCTGGAACCCTGTACCCACTGACTTCGTTTTTCTACTATGGAAGTCAATGGTTACCAGTTTTCATCTTTTTTTGTCTCCAAAACATCTTCTTTTGTGTTCAACAGAATAAAGAAACTAGCTTTGGAACCACTTGAGTGCGAGTAAAAAAATTTGATTTGATCTCTTTAGATTTGCAGATTGACAGCCAATATAGTAGACGATACAAATAAATTTATAAATTTTTTCTGCATTATTGTCGAAACAAAAGCCAAACATATACAGAGAACAACTGATTTTTAACTTCAGAAAAGTTTGAAGTAATCTCTGAACATTATTTTGTGTACTATTATTTCTATGTCCAACTTTCTTTATCTGAATAAAATATACTGCCTGACCAAAAATTTGCATAAATAAAGCAACCAAGTCGCTGAACATAAGCCAAAAGTAAAAATGAAAATGAAATTGCAGGAAGCAAAAATAATAGCTAAATTATCAGCTTAAAGCTATCAGCTTAATTTAATAACTATGACATGGCCAATGTCAATAAGCCTGCCGATATATAAAAGTGGCAGGCAGGAAATGTGGAGTGCTTTAACCAGCAGAGATAATACCGAAATATTGGCTTAATGATATTGGCTTCATTTTGATATCAGACCGATAACAATGACATTAAAAATATAGCATTTATCGGTCAATGTCAATAAGGATGTCAATAAATAAAAGTGGAATGCAGGAAATGTAAAGTGATTCAACCAGCAGAGATAATACCTAAATTATCGGGTTAAAAATATTGGTTTAATTTTGTTATCCAACCGATAACAATGACATTAAACAAAGCATTTATCGGCCAATGTCAATAAGGCTGTCGATATATAAAGGTGACACGCAGAAAAAGTGAAGTGATTCAACCAGCAGAGATAATACCTAAATTATCGGCTTAAAGATATCAGTTAATTTTGTTATTGGACCGATAACAATGACATTAAACATAGCATTTATCGGTCAATGTCAATAAGGTTGTCGATATATAAAAGCATAGTGTCGGAAACGTGAAGTGGTTCAACAAGCAGAAATAATCCCAAAATTATCGGCTTAAAAATATCGGCTTAATTTTGATATCGGACCGATAACAATGACATTAAACATTGCATTTATCGGTGAATGTTAATAAGGCCACTGATATGTAAAAGTGTGAGGCAGGAAACTCCTGGAGTGGTTAAACCAGCAGAGATAATACGTAAATTATCAGCTTAACGATATCAGTTTAATTTTGATATCAGACTGATAACAATGACATTAAAAATAGCATTTATTGGTCAATGTCAATAAGGCTGCCGATTTATAAAAGCGTTGCGTAGGAAGCATGAAGTGGTTCAACAAGCAGAAATAACCCCTACATTATTGGCTTAAAGATATCGGTTTAATTTTGTGATCAGACCAATAACAGAGACATTAAAATAGCATTTATTGGTCAATGTCAATTAGGCTGCCCATATGTAAAAGTGTCAGGCAGGAAAGACCTGGACTAGTTCAACCAGCAGAAATAATACCTAAATTATCGGCTTAAAGATATCGGCTTAATTTTGTTATCGGACCAATAACAGTGATATTAAAAATAGCATTTATCAGTCAATGTCAATAAGGCTGCCGATATGTAAAAGTGTCAGGCCTAGAGGGGATCAACCAGCAAAGATAATAACTAAATTATCGGATTAATGATATCGGCTTAATTTTGTTATCGGACTGATAACAATGACATTACACATAGCATTTTTTGGTCAATGCCAGTAAAGCTGCCGTTATGTAAAAGTGCCAGGCAGGAAACTCCTAGTGTGGATCAACCAGCAAAGATAATAACTAAATTATTGGCTTAATATCGTCTTAATTTTGTTATCGGACCAATAAAAATGACATTAAACATAGCTTTATCTGTCAATGTCAATAGGGCTGCCGATATATAAAAGTGTCAGGCAGGAAACTCCTAGAGGCATTCAACCAGCAGAAATAATACCTAAATTATCGGCTTAAAGATATCGGCTTAATTTTGCTATCAAACCTATAACAATGACATTCAATATAGCATTTATAGGTCAATGTTAATAAGGCTGCCGATACATAAAAGCATCGCACAGAAAACAAGAAGTCTTCACACCAGCAAATATAACACCTAAATTATCTGCTTAATGATATCGGCTTAATTTTGATATCTAACCGATAACGATGACATTAAATTTAGCATTTATAAGCCAATGTTAATAAGGATGCCAATATATAAAAGTGCAGCATAATTAATTCTTAATTATCGACTTAAAGATATCGGCTTAATTTTGCTATCGGACCGATAACAATGACATTAAACATAGCATTTATCAGTCAATGTCAATAAGGCTGCCGATATATAAAAGTGTCAGGCAGGAAACTCCTAGAGGCGTTCAACCAGCAGAAATAATACCTAAATTATCGGCTTAAAGATATCGGCTTAATTTTGCTATCAAACCTATAACAATGACATTAAACATTGCATTTATAGGTCAATGTCAATAAGGCTGCCGATACATAAAAGCATCGCACAGAAAACAAGAAGTTAATTTTGCTTTCAAACCGATAACAATGACATTAAACATAGCATTTATCAGTCAATGTCAATAAGGCTGCCGATATATCATGCATCCAAAGTATTTCTGAAGTGAAAACCAGCATGCTGCATAAATGATAAAGACAGTCTATTAATAAAATGTATTTTTGTTTTCTTTAAAACCAAAATTGCATCATAAATGGTGCAAGCGTACTCCGAATTGGTGAGTTAAAGTGCAAAATAAATAAATAAACTCAACAACCAAAGCACTATGGTGCAAAAAAACCCAGCACTAAAGCAACCCTGACTAGTGTGAGTATGCCCTTAAACTGCTATGATTATATAGTTACAAAGGTATTTCTATTAGTCATATTTATGGACCCCACTATATTAAAATAAAAAAAAAATTGTCTGCTAGCCAGATGAAATTCAGCCTGTACTTGACATCAAACAAGACGTTTTTGCTTTAGCCAGATATATTTTGGTAGTAACTCTTAAAACTGTGCAAATCCGATTTGTGATTCCTATGCAAACCAAAAGCATTAATCGACCAATCACCTGAAGTATTTCTGGCTGCAGACCAATCGAATTCTTAGGGCTGAGAAGCAAGGATCGGTTCAGTGGATATTGTGTAGTTTATTCGACATAACCACAATAATCACTGTTTTAATTTCTCAAACTCTCATCCCAAATGTATCTTCTATAGTTTTCATGTTCACCATCAGCGTATTTCTCTAACACTTTTCCCCCCCTGAAAATAGTGTACATAAAGCTTAGCACAGGAATATGACGACTGCATGTCAAAACGAGTAAATACCTTTAGAACAAGGTCTTCGTTAGCTTTTTATTTGGTACGAGGTCTTCATTAGCTTGGCTGATTCCAATAAAACAAACAAAAAAAAAGATTCACTGCACATAAAACAGTATAGACCCCCAGACACAGTGCATGTATTAGTTAATGCTAGTGGTGTCATTTTACTGTCTGTGATCATGTTTAGAAACGGAATATATTTATGGGGCTCCGTATTAGTGCATTACACCAAATGATCTGCTTGAGAATGCTTGACCAAAGCACCGATCTGTTATGTTGCTCTTTCTTTCTGGTCACAGTAGCATTTCTGATTTATTTCCTCACGATTGTAGCATGTTTAATATGTTCGGTTGGGTCATTCCCCCTCCTCATGCTCACTGCATCTTGGGTTTTCATTTCAAATCCTGTCAGAAAGATATGGCAGCTTTCATACTGATGTATGTGCATTTCTTCAGAATCTTTGGCTTCAGAAACTTGGACTGTTTTACCTTACGAGGATGCGTATTTTTTCAACTGTACATGCGTTTTTCTTCCCCGGTTTATCGTGATGGTGCGTTTTTTGTGTACTGTTCTCTGTACTGCACTGATAATTCAGAGGGAAAACAATTCTGGAAGCGTATATGTGTGACTTCCCAATGCAAACCGAAAAAAAAGGGCTCAGTCTGTTTGTTGCTTTAACGTGTGAAACATTTGGAGATGTGGGCAGACTGCACGTGTTTATTGGTCAAATAATCTGTTGTTGATTTAGCATGCAGCCAAACTGCCTGTTCGGGGCGTTTTACTGAAGCGGTTTTAGCTAACAGCACTTCTGTGTATGTTGGAATTGTTAACTGTTCTGGTTATTTGTGTGAGCAAACCCCCTTTAGCGTAAATTCCCCTTTAAGCCTTAATAGAACTGCTGAGCAGTTAGTTACCATGTCCGTACCATTAAGACTAATAAGGACGTAGTTGACTAAACGGGATGTATTTCTTAATAAAAAAACAAAAAAGAAAACATAATGGTAGTAGTGACCCATAGGATAGCTAGCATTGATCGATATAACACTCCTTCCTTTTAAAGAAACTAAGTTTTTTTTTTTGTTTGTTTGTTTAGAAAATGCAAATTTTACAACTTCACTAAAGTTTTATTATGTTTGAATCCATTTAGCCAATCTGTGGGTCTGACAAGAGCACTATTAGCTTAGCTTAGCATATTCAATTGAATCAGATTAGACCGTTAGCATCTTGCTCAAAAATTTCAAAAAGAGTATTTAATCTTGATAATCTAATGATAATCTTACTATTTATAGCTTGACCCCTCTTAAGTTACATCGAGTACTAATCTACCTAATCACACTAGAGTTTGAGCATGCCAAGTTCTGTCGCACAGTGCTACGAAAAGGGGCGGGACTTAAACAAGATGTTTAGACGTTTTAAAAAGCGAGCGATTGCTCCAAATTTTTAATTTCTGTACAGAGAGGTCATATTTTGAATTTCGATTGGTTTCATGCAGTCAAGTGATGCGTTGTCGCAGGTCAGAGTTCACCAAGCTTGAACTTTGCAATGAAGCAAACTGCGAAACTTGTCGCAAAAGCTTTCGTTTCCAGTCTGACGCATTTGCCTGCGTATAAATGAAAGTCTATGGATTAAAAAGTACAACGTGACTGTGGTTTAAGTGTGACAGAAAATGAAAAGTTCCTATTTTCTTGGCTAATATGGCTATGAACTATACTGTAGTTCCATCATAATAAGAACAAGGAATTTGTAATATGCGCCTGCTGAAGCCATGATATGGCGGCAAAGGTCCTTGTTTCGTATGCCAGAATGAGAGTATAGTTCCTAGCCATATCCACCTAGAAAATAGCACACAATAGCTAAGTTTCCATCCACCCATTTTTATGCAGATTTTAAATAAGCGCATTTAAAAAAATGGTGGATAAAAATGCCAAGATGCATAAAAATTTAGAAAATGCACATGAAAAACGTATGCGCATAACTGAGTAAAATAAACTTTTTATTCGAAAAGATGCGCTTAAACTACGATGGAAAATACCTGATTTTTCTTCAAATTTACAGTAATATTTGAAGCATTTTTTTTACATTTAAAATCGGGGAATTAAAATTTTTTGTCCAAGTCATGGAATATCAAAGATTTTTTATAATAATTATATTTTATTTAAAAATTTTACCTGCCTTTTATCAAATTTAAAAATTTTTGATGGCCAAAAATGACTGATTGAGTGGTTAGTTTACTCTAAATTACTGCAATATTTGCCGAACAGCAGGTCTGGCAAGATCACTATTAGCTTTGCTTAGCATAATCAATTGAATTAGATTAGACCATTAGCATCTGGCTCAAAAATGAGATTATAGTTCCTAGCCATATCGACCAATAAAATAGCACACAATAGCAACGTTTCCATCCACATTTTTATGCGGATTTTGAATATGCACATTAATAAACGGTTGATGGAAATGCAAAGATGCGCATACATTTTGAAAATGTGAATAAAAATCATTTGAACATAACTGAGTAGGATAAACTTTAATTCAATAAGAAAAGATTTGCTTAAACTACGATGGAAACACTTCAAACGCACCTTTGAACGCCACCACGCATTCATTTCGTGTTATTGCCTTCTGAGGCAAGTCATTAAATGAAGAAAAGATTCACACAGCTTCTCCTACTGCAGTAAATTCAGTTTGTACTGTTGATATTTGGTACCAGTTTATCAAGAAGTGACGATTTTGTTTGCTTTGATTTGTTGGATGGAAACGCTGCTTTATTTGCACGTCTTTCATTCGATATTCCAGTTTTCCGCAAATTTCTTTTTAGCATTTTTAGATGGAAACATAGCTTGTGTAACAGTATTCAAGCATATTTCTTTTTTTAAAATTTGAGCGAGATGCTAATGGTCCAATCTGATTCAATGATCTATGCTAAGCTAAGCTAAAGGTGTTCCCGCCAGGCTCAGAGACTGGCTAAATGTATTCAAAAATGCTCAAACTGAACTCTTTAATTCTAGGGGAGTTGTAAAAGCAGCCTGTTTGCAAAAATAAAAGTGGTGTTTCTTTAACTCATAGCATTAGCATTAACTAAGTGCCATCTATGATTTCTGTAAAGACGATATATATATATATTTTTAATTTTGTCGACTGACATTTCACTTAAAGCAGGTTTAATGAGTATTAAAGGTAAACCTCTCATGAGAGTGTTAGATTACAGAATGTGCATCAAATCTTTGTGATCTTTCATTACGCGAGCACAGCTCTCGCTCTTTATTGGAATTAACGGTATATTAGGACATATAATTTGTGGTCGTCTAGAGCTTTCTTTGGGCCACTTCTGTAGTTGCTGTGCTGGTGTGGTCATCTTTGTCTCTTATTTGTGGTAAGTGATTGTAGAAGGAACTGATTTCGTCTTTTTGTCGTTTTGCTGGTCCTTTTCCATTTTCAGAAAAAAGAAGTATACTAAATATGGATGTGCATGATGTCTCCGCTGCATATATCAGAGCCTTCTTGTTATATCATTTATATTTTGTTACCTGTATTTCTGTACGTGTTTTTAAAATACATATATCTATATATTTAAATCCTGATGTCTGTGATCTCAGTGTTAATGCAGTATCTTGTCCGCCATTTGGGGTTTTTGAGGAAACCTAGTATTGTTCAATACATTTAAAAGATGAAGTATAAAATATGTCACACATGACTAAATTCACCAAACAAACATTCATTAAGATTGTAAAAAAAAAAATCTTGAAATGTGACGGTGATGAGTTTGGCTTTAAAAAAGCTGGATTTGCTGGGTTCTGAATGTCTCAAAATCCTCAGGGATTGTATCTGCAAAGAAAAAAGATAAAGAGACAAGTGTTGATTCATTAATTCCTTTTTCAGATGTGATTGCATTGAAAAAAAACTAAATTAGCAAAGGGGTTTTCCCTTTATTAAGGTTTTTAAATGCATTATGGGATCTTGGTCTTTCCTCCAACAACTTTTGATGCTGAAAAGTTTGAAAAAGTGTCTTTTATTGTCATTTTTAATAGTTTGCCGTTAAATATTGACTGTTTTAGTGCTGTAAAATACAGTAAAAAAATCTGGTAATAAAAACTCCAGTACTTTTAGTTATTTTACAATTATATATATTTCTACCGACTTATTTATTTATGTATTATTTCATATACACAACCTGACAAAGTCTTGTCGTCTATCCAAGTTTTAGGAACAACTAATAATAAGTTGACTTCTAGTTGATCATTTGGTATCAGAAATGGCTTAAATAAAAGGCAAACACCTTTAGATTACGCTTATTTTACTAAAATAAAATATGATCATTCCTTAATTTTTATTTATTTAATTAGGACAGTAAGGTCTGACTTTGCCTAGACAAAAGTCTTGTCACTTAACAGAAATAACGTTTAGTTTAATATTGTGTATGACTCCCATGAGGTTGGACGACTGCAAACATACATCTCTGCAATGACTCATCACTTATTATTAAAGTAATCTGGGATGGCAAAAAAAGTGTTCCTGCAGGACTCCCAGAGTTCATCAGGATTGTTTGGATTCACCTTTAATGACTCTTTTTTCATCTTACCCCAGATATGCTCAATAATGTTCATTTTTGGTGACTGGGCTGGCCAATCATTAAGCGCCTTGACCTTCTTTGCTCTCAGGAACTTTAAAGTGTAGGCTGAATTATATATCCTGCTGGAGAATTTGTCCTCTCCTGTGGTTTGTAATGTAATGGGCAGCACAAATGTCTTGATACCTCAGGCTGTTGATGTTGCCATCCACTCTGCAGATCTCTCATATGCACCCATACTGAATGTAACCCCAAACCATGATTTTTCCTTCACCAAACTTGACTGATTTCTATGAGAATCCTGGGTCCATGTGGGTTCCTATAGGTCTTCTGCCGTATTTGTGATGATTGGGATGCAATTCAACAGAAGATTCATCTGAAAAATCTATCTTCTGCCACTTTTCCAATTGATCAACAAGGAATCAAGTTATTATTTGTTGCTTTTACAACTGGTATAGACGACAAGACTTTTGTCAGGTAGTGTACAAAGTTGTTTTAAACTAATAAAAAGTCAATAAACTGCTAAACTGCAGAGTTGACTTTTCATCATCAAAATTTGAGGTAAATGGGATTCATAAAAAAAAAAACTGAATCATTGAAATACGGAAACTTAACCTGAAAAACCTACATAAATAATAATAAGCATAATTAATTAATCATAAAGTATATCAGGCTATATACAGGAGTAAATTCAATAACTTTTAAGACCTTTTTTCAAGACTCTCCATAAATTTTAAGAGACCTCATCGCCATTTTAGGTTTTACTCGCTAGAATGGCGCCATTTTAACTCGGTATATTTGCTAAATACTGATTGTAAGAAACAAATCCTAAACTAAAACATTATTCATATACTGAATACAAATGGTAATCCAGCAGGTGGCGCCAGAACAGCAGGAATAAAGGTGTTGCCTTGGTTACTGCAGTAAATGACAGAAGTCGAGCAGGATTTTATCGATTTTATAACTACACAGCGCCCCAATATTCGCTGCTTAAATTCAGGTAAGCTTTGGCATACAACTATACCTTGTATACGGTACAAAATGTAATACCTTGTCAAGTTTTAGCAACTTTTAAAACTTTTAAAAACACTGCAGATACACTTACCAAAGTGTAGCAAAATGTGTTGAGACTATTGAAGGATGTAAACAATGGTGCCAACGTATTTCCTGTTGTACATTTTTAATTTCTAAAGCTTCCGAGAATCCAAAAAGAGCCACATAATGATAAATAATGTTATGATAGCTAGTGTTAACATGAAGTTAGGATTGAATTGCCTCTTGTTAGAGTTATGAAATAATTTGATAACAAGCAGGGGGCCAATACATGACCACATTGTAATGGTATATATCTAGAGGTACTTTTAGGTATTGTAAAGAAGAAAAGTAGCCAGGGAAGTGTATATTTTTAAGTATTCTGATTATGTGGATTATTATATTACATCTGCTAAACACCCCTTAAGTGATTGTAAACTTATTTACTTGCTTTCTAATGTGTGCAGAATGTATTTCATCAGAATAACCCACCGTTGCATCTGTAGCGCAGGTTGGCCCAGATTATGTTCTCCTGAGAAAAGCAGAAAACTCCCAGCCTTCCTCCTCTCATGGTTGCGTCGATAATAACTCCTGTGTCTGCCACCATCTGCTGACCTTCATAAAAGCGAACCCTGCATGCAAGATATGCAAATCATCACAGATGGACCCTAAACTAATACCTAATACTTAAGCTAATGCTAATTTTTATTTTTAAAATGACATCTTTCATAACCTGTTGTATAGATAAATTACAAAGTTTGTAAACATTCAGGATGCTCGCGCAGCAAGTTTTAGAAAAAGAACTAGAATCGCTTGCATTTACAGCGAGGGAATGACATCCGATGCGATACAGTGTTTGTTGTTGTCTTAGAAATAACTTATACTGATTACATATTATATATATATATATATATATATATATATATATATATATATATATATATATATATATATGATTTACAAAATGCTTTCAGCTTGTCACCAAGTGATAAGCACAGTTATTTGGCAAAATTAACCTTAAAGTGAACGGCGTTTGTCTGACAGGTCCATAGCACCCTCCCAATGGATATTAGATAAGATGAAACAGCCAAGCATCCAGTCCGAAATATACAACTATCTCACTGAAACTCCAAATGACTTTACAAGGGAGAAGTCAAAGGCCTACAAGTCTTTGAGTGCCTACAATTTTGTTCTGTGTGGTCATGTGCAAGAAATAATGCTCCATAATTACCAGATTTAAAACTATGTAGTGCTAAAAGCCGAGATTCTGCCTAGCCAAAGACAAGGACAAGCAAGGAACAAACAACAACTTAATTCTGAAAGTTCAGTGCTGGATTTGGCTAAAAACTCCTTTAACCTAATGGAGGATATTGTAATTGCTGCTAAATCAGATGAAACGTTATCCAACATACCTAATGTAGCCTTCTTGCGGTCTGTGCTGCAGGAACCAGCGGTAGGAGGTCTTGTCTTTCCAGCCAACATTTCTGGAATCTTTCCACAACAGTTTCACCTGGTTGGTGGAGTCACCTGTGTGCCAGAGTGAGTTCCGCAGGTTTTCTCCAGGTCCTGTGTCTGATTTCACTGCCTACCAGCAAGATAAATAAGCTCATATCAGATCTGTTATTAGCACTAACTGTTGTAACCAATGGTGGACAGTTACCTTTTTTAAAATAATTTTTACTTCACTAGTAAATATTATACTTTATCAGAGTATATATTTTTAGGAAACTTTTACTTCACTACATTCCAAAACCATATATTGTACTTCTTACTCCACCACATTTCCTGAATGTTTAGTTAATAAACAGCAGAATTATATCCGTTAATCTAATTATACTGTACCACTAGTTGTACTGAGTGGTATTGTATGGTTTGGTTTGGTACGCTTTTAAGGCTGTTTCCGAACCAAACCATACCATACCACTTTTTCGACACCGTTTCGAAAGGGTACCAAACAGGAGAAAGAGCACTAAAAGACGGAGCTAGACGCGCAGCTGAACGCTATTGGTTTACAGAGAAATGTCATACGCTTACGCAACAAGCGAGAATGAAAACAAAAGAGCCGCCATGTTTGAAATGCACAGCCGAGAGATCTTTTACAGTGTAAATATATATACAAATAATAACAAGCCATGGTCGACCCGGGCTCAAACAAACCTTGTCATCGTCTTGATGAACAGCCACAAAGCCAAAAAGAAGAGCACTTAGTTTTTTACGAGCCAGTCTGAAGCGCGAGCGGTTTCGCTTTCTTGCTTGGGCTCACCGCGCGTCTATATCTAAAATATCAAACTTCTTGAGCTGATGATAATAACGTGCGCTTGATTATTGACGTGCTTTTGAAACCCGGTCCTATCAGAAACTGACAAACACGAGAAGTTTAGCGCATGAGCAGTTTATATTTGAGAGTAGTCCATGAACAGAGGAAATCAGCATGTGAGCAAAGAGATTCGGTCGCTCGTATTACATGAATGCGCTCTCGACTTGTAATACTGCACTCACATTTGTCAGTGAAATAACGTCATAGTGGCACGATACGCACGGATGAAGCAGCGCGAGTTGAGCGTTTTGCGAGACTGACAGGCATTTTGCGCTTGAGTTGGAAATTCTGAACTTCAGCAGACATTTACGCCGTGTTAACCAATCAGAACCTTGCTCGTGTAAGGGAGTGATTATGATGTAGCACCTGTTGTTGGTGTCCCGAGAGGAAATCCCCTAGCTGACACCAGACAACAGCTCATCAAACTACGCTCGGCTCAGTCGGAAGCACCGCTAAAAACTTCCATCATCCAAGTACAGTTTCTGGAGGAGTTGATGAACTCACAGAGCTGGGTGCACCTCTGAATGTCTCTATTGGTCTCAGACACGGCTCCAAATGAATCAACGCTGTTTTTCAGCCTTCCTAAAGCACATAAGCATAGCTACTCTCTCTTTAAAATTCATGTTAGCCATTTAGCAATGAAGCTACAGTCACCGAGCAGACAGAAGTCCTGGCCATGACATGAATTCCCATCTATTGCATTACTCAGTGAATTTGATGCACAAATGAAGCAGATTTGACGGGCGAATGAAGCGAGTAAACTCAAAATGTTCACATCTATTTACACGCAAATTGCATGATTTATCTGCGCGTACCACATCTAGTGTGAACACAGCATAAGACTCTAGTAAATCATACACTGATTCAAATGATTCATTTAGAGTGAGTTCATGTGAATCAGTGAAAATGATTCACCGACTCAAATTATCCATTCATAGTGATTCTCAAGTAAATGATTCGCTGATTAAAAATATCCATTCAGAGTGAGTCTCCAGTAAATGATTCACTGATTCAAATGATCCACTCAGAGCAAGTGTCCAGTAAAAGCTTCAATGATTCAAATGACCTGTTCAGAGTGATTAATTGACTGATTAAAATGATTTCTTCAGAGTGAGTTCATGTGAATCAGTGAAAATGATTAACCGACTTAAATTATCTTTTCGTAGTGATTCTCGAGTAAATGATTTGCTGATTAAAAATATCCATTCAGAGTGAGTCTCCAGTAAATGATTCATTGAGTCAAATGATTCATTCAGAGCAAATGTCCAGTAAAAGCTTCAATGATTCAAACGACCTGTTCAGAGTGATTAATTCACTGATTCAAATGATTTCTTCAGAGTGAGTTCATGTGAATCTGTGAAAATGATTCACCGACTCAAATTATCCATTATAGTGTTCTCGAGTAAATGATCCGCTGATAAAAAAATATCCATTCAGAGTGAGTCTCCAGTAAATGATTCATTGAGTCAAATTATCCATTCAGAGCAAGTGTCCAGTAAAAGCTTCAATGATTCAAATGACCTTTTCAGAGTGATTAATTGAATGATTCAAATGATTTCTTCTGAGTGAGAGTCCAGTAAATGATACACTGATTTAAAGGATTCATTCAGAGTCAGTCTCCAGGAAAAGATTCACTCATTATACAAACTGATCTGAATGAGGCTCAGTGTGGTGTCACATGTTTTGCACTTTGACTCAAGTAATATTAAAAGAGAGGATTTTACACTGCTACTGGCATAAAAAATGTATTAGTGTATCTGTACTTTTACTCAAGTGCTTCAGTTGTGTATTACGTCCACCACTGGTTGCATCTCTGTAATCAAAGACAGCAGAAATCTCACCTTCAGCTGGATACCAGGCTCAGCTACAGCTCTGAAAGGATTAGCCTGCCAGTAAATCTGCTCCACTTGCTTCCACATCACCACGTAGAAGCTTGAGCTGTCTTGATAGCCAAAAATAAACCCTGCATAGTCATCATCTGTCTCAGTGTTCACATGAAACGTTCCCTCGAAGTCCACTCCATTAAACGCGGTATAGCCTGTTCGAGTAACCAGAGAGTATAAGTGTGGAGTCTTCTGACGGAATATTCACTGATGTGTCTCTTTGTCAAAGTCTCTTACCCACAGCTAGTCCAGGGTCACTGTTCATGGTCTGAACAATCTCTCTTCCCTATTGAAAAGATGAGTATTCATTAAAGAAACAATAAATTTTTTTTCGGGGTGGGGTGGGGGGATGGGGGCTGGGGGGAGGCAGCTAAACAGTTGAGTTTCATCATTTATGAATCCAGCTGAAATCTGGGTCTGGCACTTTTAGCTTAGCTTAGCTTAGCATAAATCGGACAAGAAAACCAACATCTCCTTAATTATTTTAAAGGGCACCTATGATGAAAATCATCTTTTGTAAGCTGTTTGAACAGAACTGTGTGCAAGTAAAGTGTGTCCATAGTTATATTAGAGTGATATAAACACAATAAGTCTCTTTTTTTATTTCCTGATATTAAAATAGGATCCAAATCCCTCCTATTTTGAGGCCCACCGCAATGTGACATCAGACATGACATTCATCAACGTGACATTCTCCACCCATTGAATTAATTGACAGACGCATATTAACATGCCATATCCAACACATAACCATATCCACAGGACAGTATGTGCGCATACTGGAATAAAAAGATCCGTTGAGCTCTCTGTGATCATCTGCCCCTCAAGAATGAGTTTTACAAATCTAAAATAATTTTAAAATAGAGCATGTTTGTAATGAATACAGTGAAATTGCTAGGTAATTCATCAACAAAGCTGCAGAGAGTCAGTATAAATATAAATGCTTATAATTAATTTAAAAAAAAGATGCTTTAATTCCTGATGTCGACTGTTTTAACACACCTCTGATGGTTGGGGTAGACTTTAATAAAATACAATAAATGGGAAATTTAATAAATAATATAAATAATACTTGTTAAATTCCAGCCACAATCACATCTGATCTAGCAACAACTGTCTCGAAATGCTTCTGCAAAGTCTAATGCTTTAAATCGTTTAAGTCACGTGACTTGGGTGCTTCGAATCATTTTAGTCAAGTGACGTTTTGAATCATACTTCGGTGCAGTGTTTCAAAACGCTTGCGCTTCGGAATCTCGACACTGTGTCGAAACGCCAGTTTCACATCAGCCATCCGCATCTTAACGCATTTTGTTGTATTTAAGTTACATTGCATCTACATGCCAACTAATTCTCAATAGATTATAAGTAGACTGTTAGGTTGGGGATGAGATTAGGGTTAGTGTAAGTTGACATGTACTTGCAAAGCTTCTTATAATCAGTTAAATGTCTGTTGAAGGAGCAGTATCAACACTAAGTAGACAGTCTACTAAATTCTCAAATGAGAAGTAATTGGCATTCATACTTAGCTGATGATTGATTATAAAGCTTGTTTGGCATGCTTTCTGGGGAGAGAGCCCTGAGTTCATAAGATCCTCGAGCCCGGGGCTCCTTCCCGCTTGCAAGGCAACAGGGGAGTTAGAGCTCAGGAAGATCTGGTTTATTGCTCTTAAGAGATAACTACTTACAAATAGCATATCTATGATGCTGATTTGTATTAGCCAATTAATTTAAGTTGCATGTTTTTGGATGGTGGTAGGAAACCGGGGAACCCGGGGAGAATGTGAAAACTCCCACAGAAATGTCAACTGGCTTGGTAAAGACTAGAACCAGTGACGTTCTTACTGTGAGCCAACAGAGCTAACCACTGGGCCACCGTGCCACCCATCTAGGAAAGGAGGAGTCTGAGTGGAAGCGGGGATTCTTCAATATGTAAGAATATATATGCTGTATATACTATATGCTGTAATATGGAACTTAGGGTATTTATAGTGGCTTAGGAATCCTCTGATTGGTGAATCATAAGTTGAATAATGCGCAGCAGCAAGCAATCGTAAACACGTGATCCTTTTGAAATTAGTTTATAAACTTCACGTAGTTACAATGCAACATTTAGTCAATAAAATGTGCAACAGGGACCATCAAAATAAAGTGTTAGCAGCATTTTTAATCTCAGCCTTGTTATATCATTGATCCTGTTTAGTCGCCTATTTTGACCATTGCCTGTTTTTGACTATGTTCCTGGATTGTCCTTTTTGTACTAGCCGCACCTGTTTTTGATCTTGTTTGCCTGCACGAATAGTCTTAAACTGCGATTTGATCCTTACCCCTGCTGTCTCTTGCCTTGATCCCACGTGACACTTACGGATACTCCTACAAACACACCCAGGCAAATTAAGACTAGCTGTGTGGTCCATGAACACAAATGAAATCTGATTCTGAAATAAGTCTAAACAGAGAGACAGATCCTCAAAACTCCTCTCCCCTCATTCCTCTCATCCCTCTTTGAAGGATCTCATCCATCATTTAGCATCTGTTTATTTTTCCTTACTGGAATGTAAAGCAGAAGCAGATCATATACACTCATTTTCGTTTCTTTTGAAGCTCAACAGATTGTGTTTGGTCCTTAATGTGGACACAGATATAGTAAGGAGTAGAAAGAGGTTACAAACCTGATTGAGGACCACCCAGTTTGGATCAATCTGTGCATCACCCTCTGGGTCTAAAACCACGGTCTGATAGGTTCTGAAGTCAGTGAGAGTGACCTCTGCGTTCTCAGGACAAACGTCAATGATGTCACTAAATGTGTCGTTGTCAAAGTCATTCTCACAAACGTTTCCAATCCCATCACCTGCAAACCAATGACGATCAAGATCATTATGTAAGCGATTGTAATCTGACATACAATATTCACAAAAAGCCATCCTAGTGGGCACCTTGATGTCAAAATAACATTGAAAAATATGTCAAACAATGCTAATTATGACTACCTTGATCTTGAAAAGACATCAAATTGACATCTAACAAGGGTGTCAAAAAACACCAGTGTTAGATGTAAATTTGATGTTGTTTTGGCATCAAATTAGCTTACATGCATTGTACACTACCTGACAAAAGTCTTATCGCCTATCCAAGATTTAGGAACAACAAATAATAACTTGACTTCTAGTTGATCATGTGGTATCAGACGTGGCTAAAATGAAAGGCAAAGGCCTCTAGATTACGCTTACTTTACTAATATAAAATATGATCGAGCCTTGATTTTTAATGATTTAATTAGGACAGTAAGGTCTGACTTTGCTCAGACAAAAGTCTTGTCACTTCACAGAAATAATGTACAGTATAGAATATAAAGTCATGCTGCAGTGGAAAAAGAAAGAATCTTGGTTATGACTCCCATGAGCTTGAAGGACTGCATCCATAAATCTCTGCAATGACTCAAATCACTTATTAATAAAGTCATCTGGAATGGCAAAGAAAGCGTTCTTGCAGGACTCCAAGAGCTCATCAAGATTCTTTAGATTCATCTTCAATGCCTCCATCTTACCCTAGACATGCTCAATAATGTTCAAGTCTGGTGACTGGGCTGGCCAATCCTGGAGCACTTTGACTTTCTTTGCTCTCAGGAACTTTGATGTGGAGGCTGAAGTATATAGAGTGCTTTCCTGCTGGAGAATTTGCACTCCATTTGTTATTTGTAACTGGAGCTTTCAGATTAAAAAACATTTCTTATATTATAGTACTTTTTGTGTTGTTATTTTGACGTCAATGTCAATTTGATGTTGTTTCAAGTTTGTGACTTGGATGCAGGGAGGAAGTTTCTAAAATGACTGCGAGTATGGTTTGTAACCCTTCTGATCAAGCCAAAATAAGTAAGCATTAATTTTCATATTAAATATAAACAGTGGGGGAAAAAAGTATTGGACACGTTTTGTTTTTTCCAGGGAATAAAATTCCTAAAGGAGCTATTGACGTTGGAATTGAACCAGATTTTGATAAAAAAATTAAAATAAAATAAAAATACAAACATGGGAATTAAACAAAACAAAAAAATATTTTAAAAAATTAAGTTATGTTTAATAACAATGAAATGACACAAGGAGAAAGTATTGAACTACTAAAATCTATTTGATTATTTATATATATATATATATATATATATATATATATATATATATATATATATATATATATATATATATATATATATATATATATATAAACAGCTTTTTTGGCAGCTTAAAGATGCCTCCTATGCCATTCTATAACTTGATTTTCTTTCTCTAAAAGCATTTGAGAGTTTACTTGTGTTTTGGATCATTGTCTTGCTGAAATGTCCAACCTGTTATAATTTTCATCATCCTGCAAATGTAGATGCTGGACTAAAGCAGTAATATTAACTAACTGTAAAGAAAGGCAGAGACTTTCTTCATGTGTTCAATACTATTCCCTGTGTCATTTAATTGTAATACACATAACACATTTTGTTTGTTTTTTTACATGAATTTATTTGGTTGTTTTTACCATCTAGTGAAAATATCAAGTCAACAGCACCTTTAGAAATAAGTTTTCTGAGGAAAAAGGGTGATGTGAGGAATACTTATTTCCCCTCACTGTATATTTGCATTTCCTAGGCCAGGTTGTGCTGATTAGTCTCTTGTTTGTGTTGCCCAAGCTGGTTCATTATGTATTAAGTGACTAAAACCAGATGGACACCAGCATTCCATATTAGGTAAGTCATCTTAAACTTTTGATAAAGAGATTGTTAGACAGAATATCAGTTTAATTATGAAAAGATTAATGTAAAATAAAGTGTTCAAACTTTTAAAGTCTGACCATCAATGTCTTCCTGTAGCGGGTTTGGAACCAATCGGCAGTTGTCTGGACCGGGTGGAAGAAGATCGGGAATGCCATCATTGTCATCATCGTCATCACATTCATCTCCGATGCCATCCTTGTCCGTGTCCAGCTGGGAACTATTGATAACTGCAGGACAGTTGTCTCGAGAGTCCTGATGGCCATCTCCATCACTAAGAATGGAGAATGAAACATCGGATTGAACGTTCTGATTACGGTTGTAACCAAGGGAAATCTAATAGTTGCAGTTTTGTATTTACCTGTCTTTGTTGGTGTCACAAGGATCACCAATCAAGTCATTATCCACATCCGTCTGTGGAATAATGAAGGAGAATCAATCAAGGACCATGTTAGAAATGTTTTATATTTTGAGGCCTTAGTAACAGTGCAGGTCTCTTTTCACATCTACTTTTTAAGCATAGGTGGAGTTTGGTGTTTAGGGGTGAAGTTAAGTTTGCCAGTGAATAAAAACTATTTTCTATTTTTATTTTCTCATGTATTGTCATATTAGTAACCCAGGCTTACTCTGAACATGTACCCCTGTATACATTTCTAGAGAGCGCCAAATACATCACAGGAATTTCGTTTTTTGATTTGGCAAATACACCAGAAGCTGCTGTGTACTCTTTTAGAGATCTCAAATTTCTCTCACGAGTGTCATTCCCGCCTACTCCTCTCACGTAATCCACCAGAGGCTGCTGTCGACTGACTTACTGACCAAGCTCCTCCCTTCCCTGAAGCCAACCGATAGTGTTTTCAAAAGTACAGATTGACCAGCGCCAGGCCACTTCCCTAAACCTAACTGACCAGGAAAAAGAAAAGCCCTCGTTATTTTTTGGCTTTTGTTTCTGGAACAGTTCATCGCCAGACTCAAACCCAGTTGTCGCAGTCAAATACGCTCCACGTCACAAGTCTACCGACAAACACGGTGAGCCACTGGACAAACTGGTAACCGCTAACAGCTGTTCATATGGAAGCAGTCAGCTGGTAAGCGCCAGCTAGTAGTGTTCGTTTTAAAGACGAATTGCAGTCATACGTACCTCTAGCTACATGATTCGCGATCTCCAGAATTGAATATAGGGCAACTTTTTCAGAATGACTATGTTGTTTATATTAGTTATGGCATATTAACATTTTAGTAACACTTTACAATAAGGCTGTGTTAGTTAATGTATTTAGTAACAGGATTTTGTCACTTTGACAAAAGGCGGATTCTTCTACATTAGGTTGGTTTTTGTACCAGTCTTTGTTAATTGTAAATGTATTTTAAATGTAAAGTAAGTAGTAAAAGGCTACAAATGTAGGAAATGACATATATAGTGTGTCAAAAAATCAAATAAAAATCTGAGCTCATTTGCCGATAGGTGTGAATTCTAAGGCAAATATTTGAAACTCCGCTTTATTCCTATTAGTTGACCCACAAATTTTAATTCGGTTATTACTCACACTCATGCCGTTTTAATACTCCTGAGACCTTTGTTCATCTTCAAAACACAAATCTAAGAGCTCCCTCATCCTCCATAGTCAGCAATGAAGACATTAAGTCCAAAAAACGAACTAAAAACTACAGTATGTCAAAAGATTCCATGTGACTTGCTTGGTTTGAGATTTGTGGAGCTTTGCATCGATGGATTTGCTCTTCAGTGTTTGAACTCTCAGCAGTGAAAATTAAACCCCACAGAACTGAGATTAAACTCTGAAAACTGGACTGACACAGTTTCAATTTACTAGGAATTCTATGTTAAGCTGCTTTGACACAATCTGCATTGTAAAAGTGCTAGAGAAATAAAGATAAAGTGAAACTTCAGTGGTTCAACTGTAATTATTTGAAGGTTCAATTTCATGTGCCAAATAACTGTAAAAAAAACAACTTTAGTAAGTAAGTAAGTAAAGTTTATTTATAAAGCACATTTACTTCAGTTTGGCACTGACCAAAGTGCTGAACAAAACCATAGCACACACTCTAAAAGAGTAAAAGATAACAATAAAAGTAATAATAGGAATAAAAGTATTACAGCAACAACCACAATAAAGATTAAAAGCCTGGGAATGCAATAGAATAAAAATGTGTCTTAAGTCTGGACTTAAAAATAGAACTTTGGTCATCTATGCCTTCTACATCAACTCTAATGGCAATAAATCACACTGCAATACTGACTGTAGTAAAAGCGCACTCTGACCTGGTGCGGGAGAGAAGATATAAGTGTAAGAAGTCGTATTTACAGTATTTTGGTTCTTTAAAGTGTTAACCTAGCTCCATGTGTTTACACTTGAACAAATGAAGTCACGTAAAAATGTTTTGACAATGTTTTTTTTTTTTTTTTTCTGGACTTTAGACAAAGAGTGAGCTCTTGGAGTTCATCTAATACACTTACTTTGTGTTCCGAAGGTGAACAAAGGTCTCAGGGGATTGGAATAACATAAGGGTGAGTAATTGATAACAGAATTTTCATTTTTTTTAATGCTGGACTAACTGATTTTTGAGAGGGGTCTGGATGCAGACCTGGTGCAGTTGCAATCTGAGAAGTATGTATTGCTTTTTAATGCCCACACCTGACCCCACCCCTCACAGTAACTTCACAAGCTCCACTGTGCATGGTGTCTGACATTAAATCTCTTAGATATGCAATCTCAGCTTGCATCATCAAAGCTAATATTGAGATTTTTGTTTGCATGACTAAACCCATGAACACATTCTAAAATAGGGAATGTAGACCTGATCAGGATTGCGGATGTAGGGACAGCTGTCACAGGCGTCGCCGACATTATCTCCATCTCGATCCTTCTGGTCACGGTTTGGCACCTTTTTGCAGTTGTCATTATCGTTTTTGATCCCTGGACATCAAAACACAACTTATCAGCTGGACAAATGCAGGTATTAATGGATTACATGTACATAGTGTAGCGAGTCTACTGATGCCACATCGCCCTGGTCACAAATTCACCCCAGCTGGAACATCATCAGCACCGGATCGCTCACAGCTGGACCTCATCAGCCAGGGAGAGATAAAAGCCAGCCCCATACAGGAAGAGGATGAGCTTCATTTCCACATGACTCCCTGCGCTAACGCTTGCGTCTCTTTGTCTCTCCCACAGCCGAATCCAGCTCGTGACCGATCCAACACCAGAACTCTCACCAGCCTTCACCATCTCCCCGGAGCACTTGAGCACGCACCCCAAGAAGAGCACCCATTTAATCACTATATCACTTGTACATAAAGCACCCTCCGGGGCATTGTTTTTAACTCAACTCAACTGTGTTTGTGTTTTCCCTCTGCCTCTCTACAATAGTTATTTTAAAATTAAGAAGTTTGCAAAAGATGAAGCGATCTTTTGCATATTGTAGTGCAAATCAGCCACAAACAACCTGTGCTAAAGGCATTGTTCACCCTAAAATTAAAATATATGTACCTTTATCTCACACTCAAGTGATTCTAAACCTTTATTAATTTCTATTTTTCTGTTGAACACAAAATCAGATATTCTGGATTTAAAAACCAGCCATCAACATGCACAGTAGGAATGGACAAGCAAAATACAGTGGAAGTCAATGGCTGCTTTTCCCCCACATTTTCCTTTATGTTTAGCAGAAGAAAGAAACGTAGAGTGGAGTATGAGTAAACGATGGTAGAATTGTAATTTTTGGTGACCTATCCATTTAAGACATGATTTTTTGGTCATTAAATAATGGCGCAGATACAAATAAATGGACTCCTACACAATATCATGCTTGATTAATTTCAATTGTCTTCTTTTTATTTATGTTTCTACTGGAAAACTTTAACAAATGTATAAGATCATTAATTCATTCATTTTCTTTTCGTCTCAGTCCTTTATTTATCAGGGGTCACCACAGCGGAATGAACCACCAACTATTCCAGCAAAAGTTTTACACAGCGCATGCTCTTTCAGTTGTAACCCAGTACTGGGAAACACCCATACACACTAATTCACACACATACACTATGGCCAATTTAGTTGATTCAATTCACCTAAAGTGTATGTCATTAGACTGTAGGGGAAACCAGAGCACCCGGAGGAAACCCACGCAAACAGAGGGAGAACATGCATGCTACACACAGAAATGCCAACTGACCCCGCCGAGACTCAAACCAGCGACCTTCTTGCTGTGAGGCTACCACCGAGCCACCATGTCACCTCAATAGGTTCATCCACAAACTATTACTTAATCTGGTCCTCACTGTCTTTGTAAAGGCATGTGCTGTAATATGTCAGTTTGACATCAACAACTGATGAAGTACATACAATTCATTAAACACATTATACTTCCAAACCTCACTTTCGTCCCTCATTTTCATCCATGTCAAACAAAATTGTACAACATCACGACTAAGATCTAACATCCCAATGATGAACATATAAAAGTCTTACCGTCCCCATCAATGTCGTCATCGCATTCGTCACCCTGACCGTCAGCATCTGTGTCCTTCTGGTCGTTGTTTTTCACCAGACGGCAGTTATCACAAGCATCTCCATAATCATCCTGATCAGTGTTCTTCTGATTGACGTTAGGGACGAGCACACAGTTGTCCTGTCAGAGAAGTGAACAGCAGAGAGGGCATAACAAGGTCATTGGAGATTAGCATAGGTAATAGTAAAAGCATTGTAAGCTGCTTATCTGCATTCAAAAATATATTTTTGCAGGTTGTTCTAACTATTCATTTAAAATGAGCTGAATCAACACAATTCGTGAGTTTTTGGGGGGATATCTTAATTGTTTTATGTTCAATCCACTTAAATTCATTAATTCATTCATTTTCTTGTCAGCCTAGTCCCTTTATTAATCCGGGGTCGCCACAGCGGAATGAATCGCCAACTTATCCAGCAAGTTTTTACCCTTCCAGCCGCAACCCATCTCTGGGAAACATACACACACACACTCATACACTACGGACAATTTAGCCTACCCAGTTCACCTGTACTGCATGTCTTTGGACTGTGGGGGAAACCGGAGCACCCGGAGGAAACCCACGCGAACGCAGGGAGAACATGCAAACTGAGCATGTTCAGAAACGCAGAAACGCCAACTGAGCCGAGGCTCGAACCAGCGACCTTCTTGCTATAAGGCGACAACACTACCTACTGCGCCACTGCTTCGCCCTCCAGTTAAATTTGCAAAAAAAAATTAAGTTAACTTATTCGATTTGTGTTGGGACAACATGAAGAAAGTGTGTTGAACTATATGTGTTCCACATATTTCATTCACATTGTTCAAACACTAATTGATTATGTTAACTAAACAAGTGAAAGTGGATTGAACATAAAACAGTTAGACTACATTGGACATAGTAAAATATGCATACAAAGGTAAGATTGGTCAAAGTATAAAGCAGGTCGCACACCAGGAGCGCAGCTCAGTGAAGCGCAGCGTCGCGCCAACAGTGCCTTGCATTTTAGAATTCTAAACATAGGTTTCTATTAGGGTACACACAGAAGCGCCGCAAGTTGGCGGCGCCCAGCCACAACTCAGGACACAGTTCATATTTCTGCTGCACCAAAGAGCGCTCTAAAGGCTTTCCTACCACGTTTTATTTTTTTAGAACTATATTATATTGTTATTCATTCATTCATTCGTTCGTTCGTTCATTCGTTCGTTCATTTTTGTTTGGCTTCGTCCTTTATTTATCAGGTATCACCAAAACAGAATGAAATGCCAACTATTATATTATATTATATTATATTATATTATATTATATTATATTATATTATATTATATTATATTATATTATATTATACTATATTATATTATTTTATATTATATTATATTATATTATTTTATATTATATTATTTTATATTATATTATATTATATTATATCATTTTATATTATTTTATTTTATATTATATTATATTACTTTATATTATATTATATTATATTATATTATATTATTTTATATTATATTATATTATATTATATTATATTATTTTATATTATATTTTATTATATTATATCATTTTATATTATTTTATTTTATATTATATTATATTATATTATATTATATTATATTATATTATATTATATTATATTATATTATATTATATTATTTTATTTTATATTATATTATATTATATTATATTATATTATATTATATTATATTATATTATATTATATTATTTGCTTTGAAGCATGCTAACATGAGACTACATTGGAATCAATAATAGAGTTTTAAATCAGGTTTGAGAATCATAGTTGCATGTATAGAATTTAGATCGGTTCCTTATGAGTTAAGATGTTTAAATCGAAGGTAAGAGGCAACTTGCTAGTAACTTTCACCCAGATCTTACAAGGAAATGTAACAAATTTACATAATGGCAGTAAAGTGGTTAATTTATATACATTCACATGATTTTATTCCCACAAAAACATAACCTTTTTTTAAAAGATCTGAGAAGATCATATAGATCTGAAATGGGGTGACCTCTGACCTCTATGTTAAGAATCCCATCGCCATCAGCATCATCATCGCATGCATCACCAATGTTATCCTTGTCGGCATCCTCTTGGCCAGAGTTTGGAACAGTGAGGCAGTTGTCCTAAAAAAAGCATTTTTATTTAGATAAGCACATATCATTTATAGGTTTTCCTTTTATTGTTACTTAACTGTTAGTTCAATCAATTTTTGTTTGTTTACCTTTGCACAGTTTCTTTCCACACATTCCAACTTTTCATCAGGGAAGCCATCGATATCGGTGTCAGTTCCACATAAGTATCCATTCCCAGCCCATCCAACGCCACACTAAAACAGACGATGTCATTTAGACGCATCTGTTAATCAGTTTGTTTCCATTGCGTCTGTGAAACTTGCTCATTGACTTACTGCACACTCAATCTGTCCATCACGGTGAACAATGCATTCTGCACTGGCATGGCATGGATTGGGCTGACCGTTACCACATGTCCGCTCAGCTTTGCACCCTTTGACCTGATCCCCAACAAAACCAGCATTACAGCGGCCACAGCGAAAAGAACCCTGCAACACGCAACAATTCACAATAACAAGGAGAATTATATCAATCAATCAATCAGTCAGTCAATCAATCAATCAATCAAAGGCCTTTATTTCTCACATATAAATCCATGTAGTCGCATACACTGTCATATAGTGAAATTATACAAAACTGTATAATAACATATAATGACAATGACACACACATGCCTTGTGTACTTGTAATTCAAAAATAATACTTACTGTGGTCTTTTGACATTCAAATTTACCACATTTTTCCCATGAGGGCTGGGTTTAGAAGTAGGAATAGTGTAAGGCATTATAATATTTGTGTTTGTTTGTGTTTAAGTGACAGGTGCATTTGTGCCTAGTATGGATGCATACAATAAGCTTTGAAAATTAGATTAAAACAAGATCATGATTTAGGAATTTGTCAAATCAATTTTATTGTATATCACGGTTGTGGCTAAGTCAGTGGCATTGCGAGGGGGGGGCTTTGGGGGCTTAAGCCTCTGGGGCCTCATGTACGAAGACTTGCGTTGAAATAATAATAATTAAAACAATAATAAAATTATTAATAATAATACTAAAACATTGCGTACACACAAAGCTGTAAGTGTGCGTGCGCAGTAAAAAAATTCAGATGCATGAAACACTGCGTACGCGGAATCCCACGCATATTCTCTTTGTACATCTGAATTAACAAGCGCAAAACCCCTCCCTGCCTCCTCCCCCGTATGAATATGCTAATGACTCTACTTTTTTCAAAACCAAACGAAAAAGCAACGGCAAAAACAAGCAAGAAGAGAAACTTTGAACAGAATGTGAATTGGAGGTGTGCCTAGGACAGGGATGGACAAACTCGGTCCTGGAGGGCCGGTGTCCTGCACAGTTTAGCTCCAACACTAATCAAACACACCTGAACAAGCTGATCAGTGTCTTCAAGATCACTAGAAACCTACAAGCAGGTGTGTTTGAGTAAAGTTGGAGCTAAAATGTGCAGGACACTGGCCCTCCAGGACCGAGTTTGCCAACCCCTGGCCTAGGAGGTAAACTGGAGAAAAACTGTGTTATTTGCAAGTTTGTCCTCGAGAATTAATAACAAAAGAAAAAAAAGTGGGACAGCTGACGAGGGTAACGCAGTGGGGTCTCGTTGGACACCTCGTTGGAATGAGCTAATTAAGTGATAGTCGAGCGGACATCAGCAGCATGTGTGGCGTAGCTCTAAAGCGCATGGCATTATGTTTTGACACTATCATTCATAAACTCGGTTCAACTCCGGCGTCTAATGATCTTATTTTTCTCTTTTCCCCATTACATATTAGATTTTGCCTACTCTTCATCACGAGAAACACGAGGAAAAAAAACAGCATGACCAGCCAAGCCAGGCTGGGAGTCCAGCCAAAGCCAGCAATGTCCAGCTAAAACCAGGCTGGTCAGGCTGGTTTTAGCTGGATTTAGCTGGTCATTTTCCAGCCTGACCAGCTAAGACCAGGCTGGAAATGGCTGGAAACCAGCCTGGATATGGCCAAAACCCCTCTAAAACCAGGCTGGTCAACCAGCTAAAACCAGCCAACCATCAAGCTGGATTTTTCAGCAGGGATGTATTTTGTTGTCCAGTGTAATTGTGATGTCCATGTTAAATAACTAATATTACACCACCAGAATGAGATCGAGATTATAATACTTCACTCACCGGTGTGTTGATGCAGTTAGAGTTCTCCACGCAGCCTCCATTTGAATTCGCGCACTCGTTAATGTCTGTGCAGACCTGCATAAGAAGTTTCCATTTAATTGTTAACATTTTAATTTCCTGCTATTCAAACGAGTAAAACATTCTCAGTTCAAAAATCTGATACCTGTTTATTAGCCGATGCATAGGCGATTCCAACCCCCTGCACCTGTTGACCCATGTACCCAGCAGGACAGGGGCCACAGCGAAACCCAGGTGATGTGTTAATGCATCTCACCCCCATGTGACATGGGATTACAGTACACTATACACAAAAAAGAGCATAGAAAAAACTTAGTGCACAATAAACAATATCAAATCTAGGGCTGTAGTTTGTGGCATGACATTCAAGTGAAATCGTAATAGTTAGCCACTTTTTTAGACAATTCTTCATGAGATTGCACTTCCCCTTCAGAGTGCATAGAGCATAGGGAGGCTTACTAATGATTGGAATATACCCCAAATTCAGCTCAGGCAGCCCACAAACCTCGTCAACGTCCTCACAGTGAGTTCCATCTCCCGTCATGCCTGCTGGGCATGCGCCACACTTGATGCCGTTGGGTGTAACAATGCATTCCACACCAGAGTGGCAGGGGTTGGGATCACATGAAGGCTGCAGATCTGCTGGTCTCATGCCTAAAGAGACACAAGAGAGAAAGAATATCCAAACTTTAGCAGATACACTCTGGATTATGGATCTCAGTTGAAGTTGAGCTTAGAATTTCTCACCACAGGCTTCACACTCCATGACCGTGTTCTTCAGGAAAACTATTTCCTGTATCTGCAAAACAGAATTCATCTCAGTTTGTGGGTTAAAGACATCCAGCTTTGCAGCCTGAATCAACTGAGATCAAATTAAATTGAACAATTGCAAATAAAGTGTGAACTTCAATGTTTTAAATGATATTTGAGAAAATGCTGGGTTAAAATACGAGTAAAAATATTCATGTGTAGAAGTGAAGTTTTACATATATGTATTGGAAATTATTTGGCAGGCTTTTTGATTTGGTTTGTGATTTACCTGTTGCTTGAGTAGTTCTTTGATTTCAGCAAGCTCCTGGTTTGTGCCTTTAATCTGTTTGATAATCTCTCCATCTGTACAGAACAATGCAGAATTGTCAGAATTGTCAACACAAATAAATTGTTTGCAACAGTTCTGCATGCAACAATTTTTCAGTGTACAATGCTGGGTTCCACACAATTCCTTCATGTTGTCCCAACACAAATCAATTAAGTTGACTCAATTTTTGTTTTTACAAATTTAAGTGAATTGAACATGAATCTACCAAGTTCTTTCCCCCCACAATTGTGTTAATTCAGCTAATTTTTTAAATAAGTAGTTTGAACATGCAGCAGAAATCATTGTTTAAGTGTGACTGTGAAAAATGCTGGGTTCCGCACAATACTTTCATGTTGTCCAAACACAAATCTATTGAGTTAACCCAATTCTTTTAGCAAATTTAAGTGGATTGAACATAAACAATTAAGTTGTCCCCCAAAAAAGCTCGTTTCAAATAAGTGGTTTGAACAAGCAACAAAAAAATATTTTGCGCATCGATGGATTTGCTCTTCAGTGTTTGCACTTTCAGAAGTGAAAATAAAACCACACAGAACTGAACTAAACTGAACTTCAACTCTGAAAACTGGACTGACACGGTTTCAATTTACTAGAACTTCTTTGTTAAGCTGCTTTGACACAATCTGCTTTGTAAAAGGCGCTATAGAAAATAAAGATGAATTGAATACTATTATTTCTGAGAGTGTAGAAAGACAGATATAGAGGTCTGGAAGGACTTGAGGGGGAGTTCATCTTTCTAAGGAACTCTACATTTAAGAACATATGAAAAATAAACTACACAAGAACAAAAGCCGAGCTTCATGATTAATGCTTGTAAAGCTCTGCTCACGATATAATGACTTTACCTGCAGGCCCTGTGGATGGCTTTCAGCATCTGACATTACAGCAGCCCGGACTTTAGTATTATAGTAATATGCCAATAACTTCTTTTGTGTCTTTCCCTGAAAACACGAGTGTTTATGATGTGCGCCAATCCATGTTGCTTTGCTCAGAACTGATGGCGGGTTCTGTTTTCTTTGTTTAAGCGTGGCCATAACATGTAATCTAAACATCATGCTTCACTTTTGATTAATCTCATGGGTGAACATGCTTTTATGACAGCAGATAAACTGTTACAGTCGTGATTTATGAGGTCTTTTTTTTAAGAGACCCGGGAGCAGAAATGCGAGAAACATTTCTTGTTTGGCAAAAGTTGAGCTTTTCTTCATTGCTGAAAGCAGCAAATGTTAACAAGGACAACAGCACCAAAAGATCTAAGACAAAAACTTAAAAGTAGGGGCTTTCTGTTCGAGGTTCCCGTCCCCTGAGGGCTGTCCACCCAAAACAGAAGGGAAGTGTGCTCTTTCCATTAGTGGCAGCAGTGTTTCCATATGCATTCCAGACATCCATGAGCTCAACTTATCAGTTGTTCATCTAGCCTATAGATGGTTACTTCAATTTGGTCTCCATCCTGCAACTTCTTGGAATGTAAATGTTACGTTGTGCCAAAAACAGCTCCTCACTTCTGTGAAATTGAAGAGTTGAGATGCAAAAACCTCTAAATGCCGTCTGAAATTTTCCTCTAAGATGAGCATTTTTATCAGGCTCCTGTGTGTATTTTCAGTAATATCACTTTTATGGCAAGGAATAAGTCCTTCATCTGGTCTTTAAAGTGAAATATCTCAACATAAACAAAAGAGGCTGAGAAAAATGTTTATTTTTGATGGAATTACGAAATTTTAATGCCACTTATAGGTCTTGACTTTGCAAATTTCCACAGTATATATATATATATATATATATATATATATATATATATATATATATATATATATATATATATATATATATATATATATATATGTATGTATGTATGTATGTATGTATGTATACATATATATATATATATATATATATATATACATACATATATATATACATATTTATACATATATTTACATATATATACATATACACACACACACACAGTTGAAGTCAGAATTATTAGCCCCCCTTTGAATTGTTTTTCTTTTTGAAATATTTCCAAAATTATGTTTAATGGAGCAAGGAAATTTTCACAGTATGTCTGATAATATTTTTTCTTCTGGAGAAAGTCTTATTTGTTTTATTTCGGCTAGAATAAAAGCAGTTTTTAATTTTTAAACACCATTTTAAGGACAAAATTATTAGCCCCTTTAAGCTATTTATTTTTTTCGATAGTCTACAGAACAAACCATCTGTATACAATAACTTACCTAAGTACCCTAACCAGCATATTTAACCTAATTAACCTAGTTAAGCATTTAAATGTCACTTTAAGCTGTATAGAAGTGTCTTGAAAAATATCTAGTCAAATATTTACTGTCATCATAGCAAAGATAAAATAAATCAGTTATTAGAAATGAGTTATTAAAACTATTATGTTTAGAAATGTGCAGAATAAACTTCTCTCCGGTAAAAAATAATTAAGGAAAAAATAAACAAGCGGTCTAATAATTCAGGGGGGCTAATAATTCTGACTTTAACTGTATATGTTTAATTGATCATGATAGCTTGTAGCTCATCAAACAATATCTGTTTAAACGAAGATACATAGCTTAAACCTTTCTAAAAATCACTGTAAAAAGTAATAAAAATCAAAAATACAAGACTGATACTACAAATAATATAGAGGAATGTAAATATTCTTTGGAATAACCTCACAGTGCATGTTAAATCTTCCACTGTTGAGACATAAAACCTCACAAACACAAAGAAAAACCATTAACACTACTTTGTCAATATCTATGTTTCCATCCACCAATTCTTATGTGCATTTTGGAAATGTTCCCATAATGCACATAAAAAACGTATGCGCACAGCTGAGTAGGATAAACTTTTTATTCAAAAAGAAAAAATGCTCATAAACTATGATGGAAACACTTTTACCAAACAAATTCCAGTATGTGCATTAAAACAAGTAATGTAATTTTGTTTTAAGAGATTGTAAAACATCTGAAATGTTGTTTTGGTCACTGTCATTTTAAACCGCCTTCACTGTTTCAGTATTATTGTTATTATTTTAATAATGACCTCCAGAACTGTCAGGAGTGTCTGTGTTCCATGTCCCACGCCTTCAAACGCCACCTAGAGTTCATTGCGTGTCTGTATTGTTTTCTGAGGCGCAAGTCATTCCTTAAATAAATAAAACATCGACGCAGCTTCTATTAATGTTAATTTCCATCAAAATCGAATGCAAACGTGTGGAAAAATCAACTAACCTCTAGATATTCCTTGAGCAGAAACCAGAGCGCTGTGCAGATAGAAGTAACAGCTGAAGCAGAGACTCCACAGCATGTTCAGGGTCTGCGTCTGAGCAGGGCAACAGATCTGAGGTTCTGAGTGTGTGTCTGTGTCTGTGTCTGCTCTGCTTTTATACCACACGCCTCTGACGTCAGCTGCAGTCTGGATCTTCACACATCACACCTTTCATTCCGTTCCAAGGTTCGCATGCAAAGTAAAAAAAAAAAAAAAATTGGATTTGAGTCTCAAATAAAAACACAAACACACAAACACACACACACACACACACACACACACACACACACACACACACACACACACACACAAGCAATGATCAAGGGCTGCTTGTTCGACTTTTCTCAGTGTTATGAGAAAATACCAGTGTGTCGGGTTGTGTAAATGCTTTCCCGCCACTCCGAAATGCTTAACTTTATCATTTGCTTTAAAACTTTAAGGAATGTTCTAAAGTAAATTTCAGTCTAATTCAAAAATAAATACAAGGGTGATTTTAATAACTACACTGTAGAAATGCTTTTTATTCATTTTTCTTCAGCTTAGTCCCTTTATTCATCAGGGGTCACCACAGCAGAATGAACCGCCAACTTATCCAGCATATGCTTTACGCAGCGGATACCCTTTCAGCTGCAACCCAGTACTGGGAAACACCCATACACTGTCACATTCACACACATACGCTACGGCTAATTTAGTTTACTCAATTCACCTATAGTGCATGTCTTAGGACTGTGGGGGAAACCAGAACACCCGGAGGAAACCCATGTGAACAAGGGGAGAACATGCAAACTCCACACAGAAATCCCAGCCAGGACTCGAACCAGCGACCTTCTTGCTGTGATGCGACATTGCTAACCACTGAGCCACCGTGCACCACTTTTTAAGACAAGCAAAAAATTTATTTTTTGGCCTTTATTATATAGGACAGTATTAGATAGGACAGGAAGCGAAGTGGAAGAGAGAGAGAGGGGGGTAGGGTCTGGAAATGTCCTCAAGCCAGGATTTGAACTCGGGACGCCCTGACGTTCTACTGCACCATGTGTCGACACGCTAACCACCAGGCTATTGCGCCGACAAATATAGTCTTTTTAAGTAATAATACGGCAAAGTTGCAACCCAGGCTCATTCTGAAATTGTACTCCTGTGGACGTTTCTGGAGGCCACGAAATGCGTCCCGGGAGGTACATATTTTTGCAGTTTTTGTTTTTATGAATCTACGAAAGGCCGCTGTGTATGCTTTTTCATATCTTAAGTTTCTCTTGTGAGTGCCGTTCGTGCCCGCTGTTCTCACGTAAACTCACCAGAGGACGCTGTCGACTGACTGTCTGTCTGACTGACTGATTGAATGACTGACTGGCCGAACGACCAATCGACTGACCCACCCTCCTCCTTCACTAAACCCAACCAATTTTACAGATTGACCCGCCCACTCACCCACTTCCCTAAACCCAACCAACAGTTTACAAAAGAAGTCCAGAAAAAAAGCCCTTTTTAGCACGTTTTCAGATTTTACGACATTCGCGATCTCCAGTGATGTATACAGGGCTACGTTTTCAGAATGAGCCTATGTTTGCAGTTATATATATATATATATATATATATATATATATATATATATATATATACATACATACATGTGTGTGTGTACGTGTTTTTGTGACATATCAGGACACAAATCTGTATAATGACATAGGTATGACACAGGTATTACAAAAAGCAGGTGAAATATGAGGACACTGGTGACGTCCTCATTTCTCAAAATGCTTATAAATCCCACAGGATGAGTTTAATCAGAGTAAAGCTGGACACTGACTCCTGTGATGGTTGGGTTTAGGGGTGGGGTGTGGGCAATATAATATACGATTTGGGCTGTGTAAAATGAATGGAAGTCTATGTAATGTACCCAATTTTCACAAAAACAAACATGTGTGTGTTTGTGTGTGTGTGTGTTTTTATGATTTTATGATCAATATTATTAGCCCTGTTAAAAAAGTATTGATTCAACTGGCTACGAAACAAACCACTGTTGTCCTATGACTTGCCTAATTTACTCGAATAAATTAATCAAATTACCATAGTTAACCCTTTAAATCTGCACGTTAAGCTGAATGCTAGCATTTTGCTAATTAAAAATTAACATATTATGTAGTCATCATGGCAAAGACAAAATAAATTAGTCATTAGAAATTAAGCTAACTCTTTTGTTCAAGTCACAACTCATGCTGTTAACAACTGACCTACTATTGTTATATTAACACTTCTTTGGTCGTTATAAACAATGATTTTATCCTACATCTCTAATCCTCCCCTAAACACAACTTCCATCTTACTATTAATAAGTCGCTAATTAGCCATTTATTAAGCTAATAGTCTTAGTTAATGGTTTGTTAAAAGTGTGAATCGTGACTTGTAACTAATGTGATTGTGAAATGAGTTATTAAAAATGTAATGTTTAAATATATATTTGAAGAAATCTCTCTGTTAACTTCCAATGTATTACACATAAATGTTTCCAGCTTCTTGATTAATCCATGCTACAAGTAACGCTAAAAAAATTAGGTCCAACCCAGAAGTAGCATGTTAAAGTGTTCACTGAAGGTTTAAAGGGCCATGAAACCCCCTCGTTTCAGCAGGGTGTTTTCACACCTCTACTTTGGAAAACGTCAGAAAAGTGGGCGTGTCCAGCTCTGTTTAGGGGGTAATGTCGGAGGAAGAAAAGTGGGATGGTGTGGAAGTGTCTATTTGGGCACGCGCAAGTTTCAGAGTCAAAATACACACACAAACACACAGGAGAAAGTGATGGTGTTAAACCTACATGGACATCTGTAGTGGAATTATTTGCCAAATTATTAAATGGTGGACTTTAACTGCAGTTTGGCTCTTTCATTCAGGGAATTCATTCATGCTCCTCACGACAAACGAGATATTTGATTCGAGGAACTGCTCTAAGCGTGTATTTTTCATGCAATGTTTGATACCGCACGGCGAATGAGAGGAAAAAAAAAACCTCAGCATTTCCCGGAAACTTAGATGCACATGGCAGGTAGCGTCAGAAAGCCGCGTGTGTTATTCCGGTCACAAAATGCAGTGAAAATCCCTCACGAGGTTAAAGTTTGGTTGTGGTGCTAACATGTTTACACTCGGTGCAATAGTTTGTTCGATACGAACAAACTGAATAAACAAAGAGCACTGGTCACTCACTTACCAAATCTGTAGAGGCAGGACAATCACCAGCAACTAGAGCCGCGTCTTTATAAAGAGAAGACTACAAGCAAATCCGGATCTCAGCGTTTGCAGATGAGAACAGCTCTCAGGTAAACAATGTGCCTCCTTAGACACGTAAGTTATTGTTGTCGCGCGTCGCGCACACTGTTAATCCACACGTGAGTCCAGCTGCGCTCTATCAGAGAGAAAATGAAAACAAAACTTAACTGCAGCAAACTATAAAAGCAGCACTTCACGCTTGTTTTGCCAACACAACGTGGCGTCTCTGTCGTCTAAACACTGTGACAGTAATGAATATTAATGAAGTTGCACAATAGAGCGCGCTGATTGGTTTGAACCAAGTCTTACTCATGCATTAATGCATCACACTGTAAGACGTAATAAGACTCACTCTGGCACAGACGCCCAG